>NC_061509.1:235569444-235589833 GCF_022539505.1 Lolium rigidum
ACAATTATAGCATGATATATAAACATTTATCATAAACATAGAGATATAAATAATAACCACTTTTATTATTGCCTCTAGGGCATATCTCCTTCAGGCGTCTCTGGAAGGTTTTCCGTATCGTGGCTCTCGGTACTGGGGGTTTCGCGACGGAGGCTTTAAGTAGGCGGAAGGGCAGGTAAAGGGGCGTCACGAGGGGCCCACACAACAGGGCCGCGCGGCCAAGGCTTGGGTCGCGCCGCCCTGGTGTCTGGCCACCTCGTGGCCCCACTTCGTAAGTCCTCCGGTCTTCTGGAAGCTTCGTGGAAAAATAGGACCCTGGGCGTTGATTTCGTCCAATTCCGAGAATATTTCCTTACGTGGATTTCGAAACCAAAACAGCGAGAAAACAAAGAATCGACTCTTCGGCATCTCGTTAATAGGTTAGTGCCGGAAAATGCAGAAATATGACATAAAGTATGCATAAAACATGTAGATATCATCAATAATGTGGCATGGAACATAAGAAATTATCGATACGTCGGAGACGTATCAGCATCCCCAAGCTTAGTTCTCGCTCGTCCCGAGCGGTAAACGATAACAAAGATAATTTCTGGAGTGACATGCCATCATAACCTTGATCATACTATTGTAAGCATATGTAATGAATGCAGCGATCAAAACAATGGTAATGACATGAGTAAACAAATGAATCATAAAGCAAAGACTTTTCATGGATAGTACTTTCAAGACAAGCATCAATAAGTCTTGCATAAGAGTTAACTCATAAAGCAATAAATCAAAGTAAAGGTATTGAAGCAACACAAAGGAAGATTAAGTTTCAGCGGTTGCTTTCAACTTATAACATGTATATCTCATGGATATTGTCAATGTAAAGTAATATAACAAGTGCAATATGCAAGTATGTAGGAATCAATGCACAGTTCACACAAGTGTTTGCTTCTTGAGGTGGAGAGAGATAGGTGAACTGACTCAACATAAAAGTAAAAGAAAGGTCCTTCAAAGAGGAAAGCATCAATTTCTATATTTGTGCTAGAGCTTTGGTTTTGAAAACAAGAAACAATTTTGTCAACGGTAGTAATAAAGCATATGTATCATGTAAATTATATCTTACAAGTTGCAAGCCTCATGCATAGTATACTAATAGTGCCCACACCTTGTCCTAATTAGCTTGGATTACCGGGATTATCGCAATACACATGTTTTAACCAAGTGTCACAAAGGGGTACCTCTATGCCGCCTCGTACAAAGGTCTAAGGAGAAAGCTCGCATTTGGATTTCTCGCTTTTGATTATTCTCAACTTAGACATCCATACAGGGACAACATAGACAACGTGATAATGGACTCCTCTTTAATGCATAAGCATGTAGCAACAATTAATGTTCTCATATGAGATTGAGGATATATGTCCAAAATCTGAAACTTCCACCATGATTCATGGCTTTAGTTAGCGGCCCAATGTTCTTCTCTAACAATATGCATGCTCTAACCATTAAATGAGTGGTAAATCTCCCTTACTTCGGACAAGACGGACATGCATAGCAACTCACATGATATTCAACAAAGAGTAGTTGATGGCGTCCCCGAGAACATGGTTATCGCACAACAAGCAACTTAATAAGAGATAAAGTGCATAAGTACATATTCAATACCACAATAGTTTTTAAGCTATTTGTCCCATGAGCTATATATTGCAAAGGTAAAGAATGGAAATTTTAAAGGTAGCACTCAAGCAATTTACTTTGGAATGGCGGAGAAATAACATGTAGTAGGTAGGTATGGTGGACACAAATGGCATAGTGGTTGGCTCAAGGATTTTGGATGCATGAGAAGTATTCCCTCTCGATACAAGGTTTATGCTAGCAAGGTTATTTGAAACAAACACAAGGATGAACCGGTGCAGCAAAACTCACATAAAAGACATATTGTAAACATTATAAGACTCTACACCGTCTTCCTTGTTGTTCAAACTCAATACTAGAAATTATCTAGACTTTAGAGAGACCAAATATGCAAACCAAATTTTAGCAAGCTCTTTGTATTTCTTCATTAATGGGTGCAAAGTGTATGATGCAAGAGCTTAAACATGAGCACAACAATTGCCAAGTATCAAATTATTCAAGACATTTTAGAATTACTACATGTAGCATTTCCCGATTCCAACCATATAATAATTTAACGAAGAAGATTCAACCTTCGCCATGAATACTATGAGTAAAGCCTAAGGACATATTTGTCCATATGCAACAGGGGAGCGTGTCTCTCTCCCACACAATGAATGCTAGGATCCATTTTATTCAAACAAAACAAAAACAAAAACAAACCGACGCTCCAAGCAAAGCACATAAGATGTGATGGAATAAAAATATAGTTTCAGGGGAGGAACCTGATAATGTTGTCGATGAAGAAGGGGATGCCTTGGGCATCCCCAAGCTTAGACGCTTGAGTCTTCTTAGAATATGCAGGGGTAAACCACCGGGGCATCCCCACGCTTAGAGCTTTCACTCTCCTTGATCATATCGTATCATCTCCCTCTCTTGATCCTTGAAAACCTCCTCCACACCAAACTCAAAACAACTCATTAGAGGGTTAGTGCATAATAAAAAATCACATGTTCAGAGGTGACATAATCATTCTTAACACTTCTGGACATTGCACAAAGCTACTGGACATTAATGGAACAAAGAAATTCATCCATCATAGCAAAAGAGGCAATGCGAAATAAAAGGCAGAATCTGTCAAAACAGAACAGTCCGTAAAGATGGATTTTATGGAGGCACCAGACTTGCTCAAATGAAAATGCTCAAATTGAATGAAAGTTGCGTACATATCTGGGGATCACGCACGTAAATTGGCATATTTTTCTGAGCTACCTACAGAGAGGCAGGTCGAAATTCGTGACAGCAAAGAAATCGTTTCACGCGCAGTAATCCAAATCTAGTATGAACCTTACTATCAACGACTTTACTTGGCACAAAAATGCACAAAACTAAGATAAGGAGAGGTTGCTACAGTAGTAAATAACTTCCAAGACTCAAATATAAAATAAAAATACTGTAGTAAAAACATGGGTTGTCTCCCATAAGCGCTTTTCTTTAACGCCTTTCAGCTAGGCGTAGAAAGTGTATATCAAGTGTTATCAAGAGATGATGCATCGACATCATAAGCTCCCCCATCTGTAGTGGTACTAAGGGCTTTTCAATTTTAGGCCTATAATAATATTTTTTTGGTTTAGGCACTTTAGAGACATACATAAACTTTTGCTCCTTACCCACATAAGCTTTCTCTCTAAACTTTATAGATGAAAAGGTTGAACCCAATGTTCCCATAGCCTCTTCAAGTTCACTAATCCTTTGGGTTTGATTATCATGGTTAGCACAAGATTCTAAGATGGTGATTCTCTCATTCATTCCACCTAGAGATTTATCAAGTTTATCGAGTGCTATCAAGTAGTGCTCCCAAAGTAGTATCAATACTTGGAAGGTTTTGCTCTATGGTTTACAACTTTTTCATGACATCTTCAAGAGAGGTTTCAATTTTAACTTCATTAACAGGTGGTGTTCCAAATAAACTCTCAATAATGCAACTAGCTTCTAAAGCAGGAGCGCCTAGGAAGTTACCTCCTGCGAGACAATCAAGAACATACCTATTCCAGCTAGAGATACCAACATAACAATTCCTGAGTAGGATAGTGGTGGAGTGTTTCTTAGTGCACCTATTATGGGCATCACTAATTCTATACCAAGCATCTTTTAAACATTCTCCCCCTTGTTGCTTAAACGAACGAAATTCAACTTCGGGATTACTCATTTTAGCAGTAGTAAATAAAGCATACTAGATAAAATAAATGCAAGTAACTAATTTTTTTTCTGTTTTTGATATAGAGTGCAAGACAAGTAAATAAAGTAAAGCTAGCAACTACTTTTTTTGTGTTTTGATATAATGCAGCAAACAAGTAAGTAAATAAAATAAAGCAAGACAAAAACAAAGTAAAGAGATTGGATTGTGGAGACTCCCCTTGCAGCGTGTCTTGATCTCCCCAGCAACGGCGCCAGAAAAAATGCTTGATGGCGTGTAAAGCACACGTCCGTTGGGAACCCCAAGAGAAGGTGTGATGCGTACAGCAGCAAGTTTTCCCTCAGAAAGAAACCAAGGTTTATCGAACCAGGAGGAGCCAAGAAGCACGTTGAAGGTTGATGGCAGCGGGATGAAGTGCGGCGCAACACCAGGGATTCCGGCGCCAACGTGGAACCTGCACAACACAACCAAAGTACTTTGCCTCAACGAAACAGTGAGGTTGTCAATCTCACCGGCTTGCTGTAACAAAGGATTGGATGTATAGTGTGGATGATGATTGTTTGCAGAAAACAGTAGAACAAGTATTGCAGTAGATTGTATTCAATGTAAAAGAATAGGACCGGGGTCCACAGTTCACTAGAGGTGTCTCTCCCATAAGATAAACAACATGTTGGGTGAACAAATTACAGTCGGGCAATTGACAAATAGAGAGGGCATGACCATGCACATACATGATATGATAAGTATAGTGAGATTTAATTGGGCATTACGACAAAGTACATAGACCGCTATCCAGCATGCATCTATGCCTAAAAAATTCACCTTCAGGTTATCATCCGAACCCCTTCCAGTATTAAGTTGCAAACAACAGACAATTGCATTAAGTATGGTGCGTAATGTAATCAATAATTACATCCTCGGACATGGCATCAATGTTTTATCCCTAGTGGCAACAGCACATCCACAACCTTAGAACTTTCTGTCACTGTCCCGCATTTAATGGAGGCATGAACCCACTATCGAGCATAAATACTCCCTCTTGGAGTTAAGAGTAAAAACTTGGCCAGAGCCTCTAATAATAACGGAGAGCATGCAAGATCATAAACAACACATAGGTAATAGATTGATAATCAACATAACATAGTATTCTCTATCCATCGGATCCCGACAAACACAACATATAGCATTACAGATAGATGATCTTGATCATGTTAGGCAGCTCACAAGATCCGACAATGAAGCACATGAGGAGAAGACGACCATCTAGCTACCGCTATGGACCCATAGTCCAGGGGTGAACTACTCACTCATCACTCCGGAGGCGACCATGGCGGTGAAGAGTCCTCCGGGAGATGATTCCCCTCTCCGGCAGGGTGCCGGAGGCGATCTCCCGAATCCCCCGAGATGGGATTGGCGGCGGCGTCTCCGGAAGGTTTTCCGTATCGTGGCTCTCGGACCGGGGGTTTCGCGATGGAGGCTTTAAGTAGGCGGAAGGGCGGTAAGGGGGCGTCACGAGGGCCCACACAACAGGCCGCGCGGCCAAGGCTTGGGCCGCGCCGCCCCGGTGTCCGGCCACCTCGTGGCCCCACTTCGTAAGTCCTCCGGTCTTCCGGAAGCTTCGTGGAAAAATAGGACCCCGGGCGTTGATTTCGTCCAATTCCGAGAATATTTCCTTACTAGGATTTCTGAAACCAAAAACAGCAGAAAACGACAGAATCGGCTCTTCGGCATCTCGTTAATAGGTTAGTGCCGGAAAATACATAAATATGACATAAAGTATGCATAAAACATGTAGATATCATCAATAATGTGGCATGGAACATAAGAAATTATCGATACGTCGGAGACGTATCAAGGAGGCGGAGCCGAGGGTTTCGTATTACACAAGTTACAAACTCGGGACACTCTTTGAGTTCGACCCGTAAAGTTACAAATCTCTTTATTCCTAATCTATCTCTTCTTTCCATAGTCGATGCTTTAGTAGGCTTCCGGGCTTCGTATTCTTCGGGTTATGGACCTTCAATAAACCCCGGGTACAATCTTCGGCAGGCCCATTGGGGATGCCTATGTCACGCGGCACTACTAGGAAAAGGCTTATCCCCGGCGCACCAAAATTAGTTATCCCCGGCGCACTAGCGCCCGCCGGTGTGAACGAGCCGGTGGTAATGTCCTGTTGTCGGCGCACCAGCCCTTGCGCCGGTGGTAACTCGAGTTATTGCCGGCGCACTAGCCTGGTGCACCGGTGGTATTTTTCCAGGATTCAAAAAAAGTCCAATCTAGATCTAGATCTAGATCTAGGTCAAGTTCTAGTTTGTGACTGTGGCAGCTCCATCACCATGGTCGGCATCGTCACCATGGCTATCGCCGTGGCCGTGTCCGTATGTGTGAAAAGAGGTGGCCACCGGAGTGAGGGAAGGTCGCCGAAGAAGCTTCCCGGAGGGAGGCCACCGGAGGTAGAAGCTCGTCGGAGGGAGGTCGAGGAGGTGGTCACCGTTGAGTATCTTGAGAAGGTTCTTGCCGGAGGGAGATGAAGAAGGTAGAAGAGGGAAGGGAAAGTGGAGGGAGGAGAAGAGAAGGTGGCTGGAGGAGGAGGAGGAATGGAGAAGTGAATGAGGAGGAGGAGGAGGAGAAGTGAAGGAAGAGAGGAAAAATGAAAGAGGAGGAGGAGGGGCCGGCCGAGTTGTGCCTATATAGCATTGCTTACCGCCGGTGCACCTAGTATGGTGGTGCGCTGGGGGTAATTTTTTCTTTTTTCATCAAAATCTAAAAGCTGAAAAAAGTCCTGTTTTATTTTTAATTTGACGACTCCATTTTTTGTTCACACGACCGAAGGTGGTTCAATTCAGATAGGAAATTTCGCGTAGATACATTTTGATATAAAAAAGTTTTTCATCGGAGGTCGTCTGCAACCAGAATTCCCGTTTTACCAAAAAATGACGACATTTTGCATAATATATAGAAATTCATATTTTTAAATTTTCATTTAAACTAGATGGTATAACACATGGTCATCTCGAAGGATTTATTTTTTGAAGTTTTTATCATTTTTTTATTTCTTTGAAAACTGAAAAAGGCGTTCCGGGGGAGGGGGGGTGTGGAGAGAAAATCTATGTTCCCTTACCCCCGGCGTGCCTCTATGGTGGTGCGCCGGTGGTAAATTGTCTACCACCGGCGTACCACCATATAGGCACGCCGGGGGTAAGGGGCTCGAATTTTTTGATCTGCTCTGGTCCTCTTCGAACTTTATCGCCGGCGCATCTTTCTTGCTTGTGCGCCGGCAGTAAGACACCATCACCAGCGCGTGACATATCGGTGCACCGGCACTATTTGCCATCGACGCATGGATTTGCTGGTGCGCCGGTAGTGCTATTTCTATCTATCGGTCTTTTCCTAGTAGTGCGGGAGCATTGCTGGAATCTAGGTCTAGAAGATCTACTTCCGCAACTTCGTTGGATCGGATCCGGGAGCGTCGTTGAGCACCATATGTGTGTGAAACTATGAGGTGATGCCACTTGCGGCACTCGATATCGTATGAGAGAACTTCATCTCGACCCTGGTGTCGGCAACGAGTACAATTACATCACCCACGTTGTAGTGGAACGTTACCGCTTTCGGTCTGCAAGGGTATGTCACCGAGACCTCCTCCGTTACAACATTACTCGTAGATATGTCTGGACAATCGGGATTACTAGGTATGTAGATTTTTTGTTTTCTTCTAGGTAACCCCACAATTTTCACATTACCAATTGTGTTTGCGTTGCCGAAAAATACTTCATTTGAAAAACTGTCCAAAATACTTCAGCAACTAGACAATCATCTCCTCCTCACCCTGGACCTCCGCACCCCACAGGCCAAGTATTCATCGCCGGGAAGCCGCCGCGTGGCAGCACCACCACTAGCCAAATCCCTTTGCACCGACATGAAGACAACCAAAGGCGGAGGAGGCCACATCGCTGCGTGACCGGCGCCATGGCCACACACATCATATTGCCTCCTCTTAGATCCTTTCTTCGTGCTTTGTTAATAAATGTTTAAAACAGCTACACATAAATCAAATACAAGAAAAAGTAATGATAATAATCCTAGTATGAGTGTGTTGATGAACTAATATGTTTGTGCTTGTGCTGAATTTGTCTGAACCTGCTGTCGAATAATTTCGGTGTGCTTGCGCAGCCGAAAAGTACCCCATCTCAAAACTGTGCAAAATCTCTACATTTTTTCTAGACATCTGGATCGGCAGCAAGCGGCCGGCTTCACGCCGTAAATGAGATGGTCTTACACGATATAATCTTGTAATTATTTGCCAGAAATAGGCAAGGCGAATTAAAGTACACTCGTTACTCCTGAGACTTTGGTCATGCTTCTCCGGGTGTTCATGTCGCGTACTTGTGTACGCCTTTCTAAAACTAGCTCCGTCCGTGGTTAGCAAATTTGTACACGTCCGTGCATTGACCCGTAAACCAAGCTGCAGGCATTGTGAACGCTATCTGTCTTATCTGCATTGACCCCGTAAACCAAGCTGGTAGGTATGCAACAGACAAGGATTCGGTCCAGAACTACGGCCGCGGCGTGCACAGTAGTACAAAGTTCAGGTCTGACGCACCGGAGCCAATCATTGCGCATTTGACATCTTCGTCACGTATGTGAAACGTTGACCAACACTTCACTATAATGAGGGCACTAGTGGAAAATGGTGCTTTTGCACTAGTTGGTAAGGGCCATATGCACCGGATGCCCAACCGGTGCAAAGCATCCGGTGCAAAAGGCCCCCCCCCTTTGCACCGGTTCAGTTGCGAACCGGTGCTAAAGGGGCACCACGTGGCGGCTGTCGGGCGCCCGAGCGAGAGGACCTTTAGCACCGGTTCGTAAAGGGTCTGTCGCGGCAGGAAAATGTCCCAAAACGCTACCGCGGTAGAACCCCGCTACCGTAATTTTTTTCGAATTATTTTTCACTCCCTCTTTTTTCTTTTTTTTCAGAATTTCTATTATTTTAGTTATTTCACAAGTTTAGTATCTAACTACCCTTATCTCTACTCTAATTACTTACTCGTGCTTAGACTTCCTGCTCGGTCACCCATCCTCCCACTACTCTAGCACTAGCACGCTTAACTTCCAAATTCTTTTCCATCCCGTATCCAAGTGCTTCGCTCGCATGTATGTGATAGTAGTATCATATCAATCCTATTAACATATCGGTAGATGTCATATTTCTTTATTGTTCGAATTTCAAATAATTCTGTTAATAAACAAAAGTAATGATATAATAATAATCTAGACTAAATAAATAAACATTAACTTTATAATTTGTATTATTTTTAATTATTTTTAATTATTTTCTAATTTTTAATTTTTTTGCCAAACCTAAAACCTGAAATTTTGAAAAACTTATAATTTTCAGAGTGTAATCTTTATGCAGGATGCAATTATTAATTTTAATTTTGAAAAATAAAAAATATATAAAATCCTAAATTTCTAGAAAAACTAAAATCTTCCTGCTTTCATATTTTCATTTGGAATTTTGAGAATCTAAAAATTGGCTAACAGGGTAAACCCTGGTGAATTCGGATGTAACTTTTTCCCACGATAATTTTGATATATTATACGTTTTTTTTCGACGTCGTATGCAAAAGTTAAGTTAGGGTACATAGCAGCCAGTGTGACGAGGGGTCACCTCCACAATATATATGTATATGGACTTAGGATTTCAGAAAAATGGTGCCTCGGCGGTTCGTCGATTGGTTAGATAAACAAGATTTATCCAACAGATTGATTATGAGGTTAAAATGCCGTAAACAAAAATAAGCTAGGGTTTATAGCAAAAATTCGTTGTTCTCCCTCTGACTCCTCCTACCCTTTATATAAGAGGCTAGGTCTCAGAGTCCAGTTCAAGTCGATTTACATATGTGACTTGCCTAACTAGAAATACGTTGGCTCCGTAGTGAGCCTTTCCTTCGAAGTTTCATCTTACGGGCTTCGGCTTCCATCATCATGGGCTTCTTTTCAATATGCACCAGGGTGACTTAAATCTTAAGTCTAACTAAGCATACCCATGCCGCCAGGAAAGAGGTTTCCAATTTTTAGGGAGGAATTCAAACTAAACCAACCAATTTTACTTCACATCATTATGTAGAGTTTTTGTAACCAAATAGGTCAGTAGGTCAAGGAATTAGAGATGCTAGTAATGCTACACGTACGGAAATCTCCTAGGGGACTCACATGATTAGCATGGGATGCATATCAAAGATATTTTTGGTAAACATGTCATAAATAGAATCTAGGCAATAATTCTTATTTAAATCCTGCTATTTACCCCTCACGGGATAATTTAATTCTCGTTTTTTTACTTCTCGGTGTAGACAATTTGAAATTGCAATGGCTGAATCTTGTGGGTATCTTAACTTTTCATGTAAAAACATGCAGGTCTGGAAACTTAAAATTCAATCAAAATCAAGATTTTTATGTGATGCATGCGCAAAAGTGTTATTCTGGCTAAAGATAACACGCGGCAACATAATTAGCTATGGAGCACCAAGGGTAGCTTCTATTGTCACAATGAAACAATCCTGTATTATTTCTTCGAAAGTACTTCTTCTAGATCCATGTGGTGTATAGCAGTGGCTGAGCTACAATATTTGGGACTAGGGTGCCTAGAGGGTGCATCAAGAGATAAAATATATTTTTAGAGGGTGCATACATGGTGGAAAAATAACATTTTACAAAGAAATTAGTTTTTACCCGGGGTCCAGTGCACCCGGCTAGTTAGTTGTAGCTCCGCCGCTGGCGAGGTGTTACTAAGATGTTTTGTCATTGGTTAAGAGGTTTCTCAAATAAGTTGCGGGTTTTGATCATCCTCGTAGAATCTACCTTATGTTTATAACTATGGTTCAGTCGTAATGATATTATCGCAAATAAGTTATGGGTTTTATCTTAGTTTATCATATGCTCTTTGTTGCAAACTATGTGTTAGTCGTTATGATATTGTTGTCGGCAAAGATGGATATTGACTCTCCCATTAGGGGGTTATGTATAGACTACATCATGCATCAACGCGACCTCACACATGCCGATGTAATGCCATATCAGCACACCAAAGCCTTAGCCATGTAAATTCATTTATAAACAATATATTTAGTCTTGCTTCAACGTTTAAATTCAATTAACGTGAGCTTTCTTTGTCTGGTTTAAAGTTTTCTTGAGTAAGGGGGCAACGATATTCTAGGTCACCGTTTGCTGCCGAAAATATCGAAATGGGAAAAGTATCCCAATAAGAGGTTGCAAGGTACCTACTTTTTAAAGATGGGTGGCGACCTAATCTTCGCATCTTAGGCCTTACAGTGGCATTTGTGTTGGGTTTTACCTTCCACGACTGAACGAGTTTGTTCCCATTTGCTTGCTTGTGTGTGTTGGTTGGGAGATTATAGGGTTCGAGAGGACGAAACCAACTTTTTTTCTCGCATCATCTAGGTGCTTCTTTTTGTTTTTATAATACTTCCTCCGTTTCTAGATATAAGTCATATAGTTTTTTGAGAAAAATTCCAAAATAGAAGGTTTACTTTTTCTTTTTCCCGAAACACAATACAATCAAAGACGCTCACACATAGGCGCACACACTCACACTATGAAAGCACGCACGCATACCCAACCCCTATGAGCACCTCCAAGAGACTGTGTCGAAGAACTGATCCGACGGGTCTTGAGATTGACGAAATTACCACAGGCTTCTCGCTGTTGATGGGAACGTCGTCTCCCACTGAAGAATATTCCGCCTTTATGAGACACCAAAGTATCAAATCTAGGATTTGAACTCTGGTGTGATGGGGTGTCACTGCCCTCCTAACCATCCAACCACAAGTTGGTCCTAAATATAAGGTTTACTGCGTTGCCCACTTGTATGAACGATATTTTTAGGAATTTGATTAGTTTTTCTTAGCTTATGCAAAGTCCTCTATTATCTCACGTCAATTGCCTAGGGTTAATTCCAGCCAAACATGATGTAATTTTTTCTAAATGTGTGTTCCTTAATTTCTATACCAGAAACTATATGGCTATATTTAGAAACAGAGGGAGTAGTATAATACGTGTTTTAGCAGCTCAAACTGATAAAACCTCTTACGTTTAGGCAAGTATATGATATTTACGAAAGCTTCTAGTATACTACAGTACTATTTTGTTCAAAAAATCATCATCACTTACACGTTCTCATCGATCGCACTATTCCGGCACAGTCCGATCGACTGATGGAGCCGGTGCTCCCAGATTCAGTGCACTCCAATCCTCAGTTATCTGGAACTTGATGGCCCAACGCTATCCTGCAATCTTCATGGGCGTGGCGCTTCTGCAACTTGTGCTCCGGAGCAGTGACAACTAGCAGCGAGCACTGGTAGTACGCCAGTACTTATGTACCTGGATGTCTTCCATGCGTCTCTTTCGTCAATCGTCACGAGAGGTGTAACTGTGTAAGCAGACCGCGACACGTGCGGATAGGATGCAGTGAATTTCGCCATCTCAGTTGCTAGATCGATCTTTCACGCACGTAAGAGAACAGAAATGCACAGGCCACAGGGACAGAGCAAACAAGCGCGGCAAAATATCGGGAAATCCAAATCTGCGCGAGGGGATAGTGCCAACGACTATGTGAACGTCAACGATATATATGGCCGTTGTGTACAGCTACAGTGCAATACAACGGTGCACGCCACGGATTGTGTTCAGCCAGGAACAGGAGGGGCATGCGATGCATGCGCGAGTGTGTGTGACGCCGTTTTTCTTTTAGAGCGCACCAAAGTGTGCCTTATCAGAATTTTAAGTACAACATGACTGCAACAGTGCAACTCGCTGCGAACAACGAGCGCAGACAGACTCCGCTCTGACTAATCTAAAGATATCCACCACCAACACCACAAATACAAAGCAAAAAAGCATGTCCTAGACTAAACACCAACGCCACGTCTCGACCAAAGTGTGACGCCGTTTCTAACTTCGAACTTCGAATTTTTTTTTAGAAATTCCGCAGCAACGCGCGGGGTATCTTCTAGTTTTATACTAAATCTGAGCCAGTTAAAAGTGACTAGAGGAAGTACTATATTTAATTAGCTGATTACTATACATATATGCATGGTCAGCGTACCTGCACACTATGCATGCCACCCAATCTAAACAGATCTTAACATGCCCCAAAATGGTTGAAACTCAAGTTCTTCAGCATGCTCACACACGCCGTTAGGGAGTACTGCCGCTCATAATATGAGCGGGGAAGCGTTATCTCCGATGAAGGTACCACAAGATGGCTCCCTCTCCCGCCCAACCACCCTCCCTTCAGCGTCTTGACCACCCTCGTCGGCAGGCATAAAGATTCCACACGTTGGTAATCATGTTGGACGTTCTCCTCCTTTGGGATTTCTCGCCCGAGCATACCGTGGTTGCGCAAGTGCATCGTCATTTCGAGTTCGGTACATTTCTCTCCCTCTCCAGAGCCAAGGAGTTCCTTTTGGTTGTGTTCTTTTCTTCCTCCTTATTCTTTCTCTCCGAAGAGTCGGCATTTGTTGCTTTGGAATGTTGTTTGGGTGGTGCTGTTGTTGGCTTTCATGTGACCAAACTAAGTGATCAACGCTTCAGATTCTCCGTAGCTCCCAACTAAGTGGGGCATTCTAGTATTCTCTAAGAGAGCGTCTAGGTAGATTTACACTGCATTTTCTCTCTCTTCTGTGGCGATGGATATGCCTCATGTTTATGTCATGATGATTATGACTTTCGTTCGTTAGATGGTTCTTGGGGTTCTGTGGACAAGAAAAAATTTGCGGGCAAGGTGTTTTTGAAAGATTGTTGTTGAACCTTCTCTGAACAAACTGAAAGCTGGAGCTTTGATGGCTCCTCTGCTTTGGAGCTACCTAAGTTTGGCTGTTCTGCATCATTCTAATCCTAGCAAGAGAATCCGCACCTTGCCTCGGCCGTTAGTCCGGTGACAAATTATGCGGTCGCGGAGGTACCTACAAGAAAACTGTTGGTGGCTGACGTGGATTGTCTATTTTTGGAAGGAAAACATTGATTCCGATGACATTAAA
The DNA here is from genome assembly GCF_022539505.1 of Lolium rigidum. NCBI lineage: Eukaryota > Viridiplantae > Streptophyta > Magnoliopsida > Poales > Poaceae > Lolium > Lolium rigidum. Next base: position 235,583,302 of record NC_061509.1, read on the forward strand.
TCTGGTCTCCTTTCACGCATCTTTATTGGTAATAATTTTCAAAATGCTGATTATCAGGTTTCCCGATTTGATTACGATCCGAAACTTCTTTAATCTGGAATATGTTCGAGGCTGGACATTCTGATTTTGAAAGGCAGCACTCATTGGGCCTTTGGGGACTGACTACCACCGGTGGATATTCTCGAGGAACTATGTGACCGGCCCAATTGCTGACTCTGGGGTGTTTTGTGCAAACTGTTTGAACCTTGGGCCCTCTCGTGTGGGCTACACATCCAAAGTGAGTTGTCACATGGGTCGGGGAGAGCGTTCGGAACCGCATCGAGCTTCTTTCTCGCATGGCTTAAATGGGCCAGATCCATACCTGTTCGGTAGTTTTTTCTTTATTTACATTTCTCGCACGCCGAACTAACACCAATTGGCTTCTCGTTCCTGTAATTCAGTTTTTTCTTTTTATTTAGATTTAAAAAATGCTTAAATCTTACAGATGTTCAAAATTTTAAAACTTTATATTCGAAAAAGTTCAGCTTAAAAAATGTTCAAAAAAGTTCAAATACAAAAGAAAATTAAGATTAAAAAATGTTAAGAATTAAAAAAATGCCAAAATTTTAAAAAGCTCAAATCTGAAACAATGTTCAGACTTAAAAAATCAAATTTAAAAATGTTCAAATTTAAAATTTTCAAATAAAAAAACAAGTTCAAAGTTGAAAAGGTTAAATTTTTTAAAATATTCAAAGTTGAAAAGAGTTTAAACTAAAAATGTTGAATTTGAAAAATGTTGAAATCTAAAAATGTTTAAATTTGAAAAAATATCAGAAAGAATGATGGGTAAAACTGAAAAATCGGGAGATGGTAGAATATGGTGGAAAAGAAATGGGCCGGCCCAAAAAATCCCACGCCTGTGTGCGGCTCCCAAGATAGGGACCGCAATAGACTCGGTGAATAGAATCTTCCCATGGATCGTGCATGTCGGGTGCGTTGCAAAGCACTATATAAGATATTTCAGATACTTTTGAAGAGGACTAGATTCAAACAAAAAGGAGTGAATCTGCACACTAAAAATAGACTAGCTACAAACATAAGTGAGTGAATCTGCACACTAAAAATAGACTAGCTACAAACATAAGTGAGTGAACCTATCCAATAAGCAGCCTTTCAATACAAAAAAAAGAAGCTAAAACTTCATAGATGGAGGCGTCGAGGGAGTAAAAGGTGAAGGTTCATAGCGTATCTGATTGCCCAGCTAAGTAAATATGTCGAGTTAAGGCTAATTTTCAACAACTTGATCACATTCTAGCGAGCCTGTTTTTCGTAGAAAAATCGCTGACGTACGGAGAATCTATACCTAATAACCTCTGTCTTTACTACTTAAAAAGCATCTCATAAGTCATAAGGCAGCTAGATGTTCCATGAGAGAATAGCCAAAATACCACCCAGGAAAACTGAGAGCTCCAAAATATCACACTTCAAAATTGAAGTGCCAAAATATCACACTTTTTCAGTTTTTCATGCCAAAGTACCACTAGTGACTAACTAGGACTAACTTTCTCACAAAAAGACATAGACACCCTTACCTTTTCACATGCAAATGCAATCCATTTAGCACGGTTTGAGAATCATTTTAGCACCATTTGTGAACATTCCAACAAAACCTATTCAGCAACCAATGGGCAGCAGTTCAGCAAGATTTTACTATATTTCAGCAGCCTTTCAATACAAAATATATGGACAATATAAGATATATGCTCAGCAGCAATGCATAATGGTTTTAATCACCAAAAGACCACCAAAGTAGTTCAATACGTCAAATACATAGCAGAACATCATGGTTCTCACACTCAAATGCACTAAATTCATCTCCTTGGAGCACGTGAGCGTGGGGGCGAGCAGGGGCGGCCGCTAGGTTTAGCGACAGTGGGAAACGAAGGACTAGCGTCGGGGACGGGAGACTGGCGGCCGGGCACCGGATAGTGGCAGAGAGGCGGGGAGCTAGGGGGAGTGGCTCGCCGGCGGCGTATCTAGATGCGAGTGTGGAACTGAGGGCTCTGCCATGCCATGTCCTTCCTCACGCAACAGAGAGCACGAATGGTTGGGCACTAGAATAGCTAAGAAGCATTGATGCTTTTTTTATTTTTCTTTGCTCAGGGGCAGTTCTGGTAAGTTGGAAAAACCTAATAGGTTGACTGACAAAGTTTCTTTGACAATAGACGTTAGTGGTAGTTTGTCATGAGAAAACCAAAAAAGTGTGGTATTTTAGCACTTTGGTCTAAAAGTGTAGTATTTTGGCAGTTTCGGTTTTGATGTGTGGTATTTTGGCTATTCTCTCGTGTTCCATCGTCAGACTGTCTGTTGGTTCGTTTTGTCAAAGCCGTCTTACGTAGCGATCTCAGAGCGACAACAACGTCAAGGCCCAAAGCTAATCCTCTGAAATGTCACCGCTAATTACTCTCTGTACATAAATTTGCCCTCCTCTTCAATTCCCCATCAGCGCTCGCCTCGTGCACGCCACCTGCCGATGCGCCCCGCTGGAGATGCACCAGCGGTGGAAGCGAACCCCGCCTTCCCCTTTGGCAGCAAGGCTATGGTACCCATGAATAAGTGGTGTTCTGCCACGCCTGCTTACAGGAAGCCGGCGGCGCCGAGGACGGTGAGCAGGAAGAGCCTGGAAGGTATCGGCTGAAGTGAACCATCAGCGGCGGCGGCGTACGATGCGCCGCGCGTGCCGCTGTGCGACTTCTCCGAGGAGCTCTGCGAGAAGAAGGGTCGGGAGAGAGGCCACGGCGCAGCGGCAGAGGAACATGGGCATGCCTCGCGGAAGAGGGCGCCGTGGGGCGTGACACTCAACAAGGCCATGGTCGACCTCACCCTCACTACACCATTGCCGGCACAGGCGTTTTTCCAAATCGCCGCTAAAGTTTCTTTGACCAGCATATTTTCGGTGAGTGCCGCTAATGGTGGTCTAATCCGCGGCAATATAACAAACTGCCCCTAATGTGGGCTATCCACGACAATCTGCCAAAGTGCCGCTAATTTTGGGCTATTCCACGACAAAAGGTGCCGCAATTATTTTTCAGAGTGCATCCAATCATTGTACGTTTTACGTAAATCCCCCCGTGATATTTCTTTATGCAGTGCAGTCCCCTACCTCTCGCACGAAATCGAACCGGAATCGAGTTGCGCACTGGTCCCCATCTCCCCCTTTACTGCTCGTGAAGCAATTCAAATAGTATAGCCAGTTATTGGCTATAAGCAAGATGCCATATCATCTATAGCCAACATGTAGTCAACAAGTACAATAGTTGGCTATTAGAATGTACTACTTTTTCAATTGATGGTCCACATTTCATTCACACACCTTGCCTAGGAGCACGTGCTAGAGCTAGCTCTTGCATAAGGGCATCTCCAACCGCACGACCCAAACAGACGTATTCGGACGTCCGATTGTGGTCGTTTGGGTCGAGGTCCGGAGACGCGGATAGACAATATGTCCGTAGCTTTGTTTTGTTCCCCAACGCTGAGCGGACCCAAATTAGTCCTCTTCCTCGTACTAGTACTAGTCAAAAACATGCCCGGCGAGCGGCTCCCCGTCCAGCCTCGGCCCGCAGCCTCCGTCCCCGCCCCGGCGACCTCCGCCCCCACCCCGGCACGCCCGGCGAGCTCCGCCGCGCCACGCCCCGGCGAGATCCGGCCCAGTCCTTCCCGCACGCGGCCGACGACTCCCTCGCCCGTGCCCGCTCGGCGCGCTCGCCGCTGCCCGTGCGTGGCCGACGCGGCCGGCGGCGCCCCGCCCGTCCCCGCGCGTGTCCGGCACGGCCGCTCTGCAGCCGGCGGCGGCCCGAGGCGCGGCTCGCTCGCGGCAGCGCGCGGCGAGGCCTCGCTCGCAGCCGGCGGCCCGAGGCGCGGCGGCGGCCCGACGCGCGGCCGTGCCGCAGCGGCGCGGGCCCGAGGCGGCCACGAGGGAGTGGGCGGCGGCCCTAGGCGCGGCGGCGGCCCAACGCGCGGCCGAGTCCGCGGCCGGCGCGGGCTCCGCGGCGGAGGCGGGCGGCGGCCGGGGCCGGACGGCGCCGCACGGGGCGGCGTCGAGGCGACGCGCAGCTCGCAGGGGCCGTGGCGGCGCGCAGCTCGCGTCGGGGATCCGCCCGCCCACGTCGACCACCGCCCCTCGGGGCGGCGCGAGATGGCGCGGCGAGGCACGGGACGGCGGCGGCCCGAGGTGCAGCCGGCGGAGTCGGACCGAGGCGCGGCCGGCGGCGGCGGCCCGAGGCTCGCAGCCGGCGCGCGGCCGGCCGCTCGTGGCTCGACCGCAAGGCGCCGCCCGTTCACGCACCCTTGGCCATCGCTCGCGCGCGTCGCCGTCGACGAGCTTTGTCGCCGGAGCTCATTTTGGCAGCGGCAACTTCCGGTAGGGATGAAAAAAAGGAGGACTCGGCGCTGTGGTGCTCCATGTGTGGGCGGCGGCGGCAGCTGGCTGAGCCAGCCAAACTCCGGCAGCTATTCGGCCATATCCATGGGAAAAAGAAGACATGGGAGAGAGAAGATGTGGGGTCGGGCGAATAAAAACGGACGTCCGGAGCTGTCCCGAGCGAGCCGGACAGACGCAAAGTCCGCCCGCATTTGCGTGAGATTTGGGTCGCCCGGACTTTATTGCCGTCCGTTTTGCATTTGCGTCCGCGCGTTGGGATGTGTTTTTACCCAAACGGACAAAAGTGGTATCCGTTTTTGGGTTTGGGTCTCCGCGTTGGAGATGCCCTAAGAGCAAGTACAATAAGGCTGACTCAGGCTATAAGAATTAAAATAGTGTTGTTTTGCTTAGGTGGATGAGAGAGAAGTGAAAAGAGAAGAGAGATGGGCTCGCATGCAAGAGCCAGCTCTTGCATGTGCTCCTATGCACTTTGTGAGTATGTGTGGTGGGCCTTTTACACATAAATTTATCAATCCTTAAAGCCAACTATTGTACAAGTTAGCTATAAGCTGACTATAGTTGGCCTTATAGCCAGCACCCGGCTGCACTATTGGAATTGCTCTAAGAGCCCACTCACATTCTCTCTCCTCTTCTCTCTCCTCCAACTAGACACAAATATATTATTTTAATCCTTGTAGCCAGCTGACTAGACCTTATTGTACTTGCTCTCATAGTGGGAGTAACATAGCTAGTAACATCACACATCTCAAAGCATTTTGGTGACATGGTATGCTAATAAATGAAGAAAGAGAGTGAGGTGGTAACTACTGTAGCTATGTTACCATAACATCACACACCTCAAGGCAAGATGAGTCTACAACATAATAAATGATACAATGCATGACACCACATATAAGTTACTACCCACTATAAAGGTAGTAACCTAGACTAGTAACATGGCATATGTTACTAGTCTAAGTTACTCACCAATGTGACCAGCCTTACCCTGACATCCACCTCGCCGACGTTCCAGTCCCCGCCGCTGACGCCGCCAGTCTACGGGACACAATCCATCTCAACGCGTCGTCGGCGCAGTCCGCCATGGACGAGATCGAGAGCCTCATGTACGACTCGCCATATATCCTCCACCGTCCTCCCCGCGTCTGCCCTTCCCTACGCGCGCTTCCATCCCCATCTCCTCTTCCCCTACCATGGCATCCTCCAAGCCGCCACTCCCAACCTCCTCTGTCCCCATCTTCATGCCCCAGGCGCCACCTCGCCCGCTTCCGTCTCCGTTGCCATCGCGTCCGACTGCTTCGGGCCCCCGCCCAACACGCTCACCGATCCCGTATGGTACACCGTCAAGCGCGGCTTCACCCGCATCTTTAGCAACATCAAGCTTGTCGTCTTCCCCAAACCAAACAGCGAGGACCCAGGCAAGGCGCTCAGGGACTGGGATCTCTGAGGTCCCTTCTTCATCGTCTTCCTCGGCCTCACACTGTCCTGGTCCGCATCTGTGAAGAATGTACCTGCTGTCCCTCGCACAACCAGATCTCCTGGTAGCCTTTGCATCTATATGTAGGTTTTATGGTATTTCTTATAAGGTAGATCGGGCTGTACATTACTGATCTGCATGACATGTTTCATGGTTTACTTGGAAGCAAGCATCTGTGATAACATTCCCTTGCAAGTTAAATGTTACTCCTAGGATAACTAAATCTGAGGTTGTAAGGTTTAGGTGCTAGTTATGCGAGACAGGCTTAGAACAATCACTCATATAATGCCGCGTCTAGTTAATTTAGATGAGTGAATCATGTGCTTATTCAGCTTTTTTTTCACATTGACAATTGTCGTCATCGAAGCGATGAATTCTATGATATCAGTTATTCAGGTACAGCTTGTGTTCGACATTTGAGATTGCAATATGTTCTTATCTTCTTTTTTCTGATTTTGTTTGGAGGTGTCACAATGGTTAAACTTGATGTACCTGTACAGCGGTGGATGATGATTGATGAGCTGAAGTAATTTGCTGGCATATTTCCTCTCGCCACCTGTCATCCATTTCTCCTAAACCAGAATCATCTAGTGGACCAGTTGTACCCTATCACTAGTGGAAAACAGGCCTTTTGATCC
>NC_061509.1:235589933-235610666 GCF_022539505.1 Lolium rigidum
TTTCCACTAGTGTATAATCAGTGTATCCTTCTGTAAGCATACTGAGCTTGCATTTTTTGCATCCTTCTGTTATCAGTGTTCTATATGTTATGCTTGCTTTAATCATGTATCTGCTTTGTCCAACAGATTGTGACAATTCAAGATGCAAGGTGTGAAATTCTGCTTTGTACTAAGAAAAAGGAGAGGGAAGATATGTTTCACACTGATCCTACAAGTGCACTAAGGCATGATCTATCATTTAACTTATTGGTTCATTCATTAAGATTTCTGAAAGCAATTATGATATTATTAGCATTGTTTTCTTAACACATAATGGACTGCCCTCTGCAGTGGTGAAAGCATTAGAACACTTGAAAAATGTTCGATTTTAAACCTTGCATGAGAGTACTTGTAGTATCTTTCATTATTTGTACAAACTGCAGAAAACGTTAGTTGCATGGAACCCAACCAAGAGAGTACTAGTGGTATATACTCCATCATTATTGACTTTTACTCCTAGATGCACTAATGCTTTGGCAGTAGATAAATTCAGAGAAATAGAGGCACATTCAGTAGAAAATTATGTTTGAGTAGCAATGCATCTGTTTAAATAACTGTAAATGCTCAACTGCTTATATTTCACTCTGCACTGATAAGTTTGTGCATTCCTGCAGGACAGATAACTGATACGCGTACAGCACGCGTCCGTTGGGAACCCCAAGAGGAAGGTGTGATGCGCACGGCGGCAAGTTTTCCCTCAGAAAGAAACCAAGGTTTATCGAACCAGGAGGAGCCAAGAAGCACGTTGAAGGTTGATGGCGGCGGGATGTAGTGCGGCACAACACCAGAGATTCCGGCGCCAACGTGGAACCCGCACAACACAACCAAAGTACTTTGCCCCAACGAAACAATGCTGAGATTGTCAATCTCACCGGCTTGTCGTAACAAAGGATTAGATGTATAGTGTGGATGATGATTGTTTGCAAAGAACAAGTAAAGAACAATAGCAGCAGATTTGTATTTCAGATGTAAAAGAATGGACCGGGGTCCACAGCTCACTAGAGGTGTCTCTCCCATAAGATAAATAGCATGTTGGGTGAACAAATTACGGTCGGGCAATTGACAAATAGAGAGGGCATAACAATGCACATACATGATATGATGAATATTGTGAGATTTAATTGGGCATTACGACAAAGTACATAGACCGCTATCCAACGATGCATCTATGCCTAAAAAGTCCACCTTCAGAGTTATCATCCGAACCCCTTCCAGCATTAAGTTGCAAACAACGGACAATTGCATTAAGTATGGTGTGTAATGTAATCAATAACTACATCCTCTGACATAGCATCAATGTTTTATCCCTAGTGGCAACAAGACATCCACAACCTTAGAACTTTCCGTCACCGTCCCGCATTTAATGGAGGCATGAACCCACTATCGAGCATAAATATTCCCTCTTGGAGTTAAGAGCAAAAACTTGGCCGGAGCCTCTACTAATAACGGAGAGCATGCAAGATCATAAACAACACATAGGTAATAGATTGATAATCAACATAACATAGTATTCTCTATCCATCGGATCCCGACAAACACAACATATAGAATTACAGTATAGATGATCTTGATCATGTTAGGCAGCTCACAAGATCCGACAATGAAGCACATGAGGAGAAGAAGACCATCTAGCTACTGCTATGGACCCATAGTCCAGGGGTGAACTACTCACTCATCACTCCGGAGGCGACCATGGCGGTGAAGAGTCCTCCGGGAGATGATTCCCCTCTCCGGCAGGGTGCCGGAGGCGATCTCCGAATCCCCGAGATGGGATTGGCGGCGGCGGCGTCTCGGTAAGGTTTTCCGTATCGTGGCTCTCTGCATCGGGGGTTTCGCGACGAAGACCTTAAGTAGGCGGAAGGGCGGAGTCAGAGGGGTCACGGGGGCCCCACACAGCAGGGCCGCGCGGGCCCCCCCCTGGGCCGCGCCGCCATAGTGTGGCGGCGCCCCGTGGCCCCACTTCGTCTTCTCTTCGGTCTTCTGGAAGCTTCGTGGCAAAATAGGCCCCTGGGCGTTGATTTCGTCCAATTCCGAGAATATTTCCTTTGTAGGATTTCTGAAACCAAAAACAGCAGAAAACAACAACTGGCTCTTCGGCATCTCGTTAATAGGTTAGTGCCGGAAAATGCATAAATACGACATATAATGTGTATAAAACATGTAGATATCATCAATAATGTGGCATGGAACATAAGAAATTATCGATATGCCGGAGACGTATCAGCATCCCCAAGCTTAGTTCTCGCTCGTCCCGAGCAGTGTAAACGATAACAAAGATAATTTCCGGAGTGACATGCCATCATAACCTTGATCATACTATTGTAAACATATGTAATGAATGCAGCGATCAAAACAATGGTAATGACATGAGTAAACAAATGAATCATAAAGCAAAGACTTTTCATGAATAGTACTTCAAGACAAGCATCAATAAGTCTTGCATAAGAGTTAACTCATAAAGCAATAAATCAAAGTAAAGGTATTGAAGCAACACAAAGGAAGATTAAGTTTTAGCGGTTGCTTTCAACTTGTAACATGTATATCTCATAGATAATTGTCAATATAGAGTAATATAACAAGTGCAATATGCAAGTATGTAGGAATCAATGCACAGTTCACACAAGTGTTTGCTTCTTGAGGTGGAGAGAGATAGGTGAACTGACTCAACATAAAAGTAAAAGAAAGGCCCTTCGCAGAGGGAAGCATTGATTGCTATATTTGTGCTAGAGCTTTTATTTTGAAAACAAGAAACAATTTTGTCAACGGTAGTAATAAAGCATATGTATCATGTAAATTATATCTTACAAGTTACAAGCCTCATGCATAGTATACTAATAGTGCCCGCACCTTGTCCTAATTAGCTTGGACTACCGGGATCATCGCAATACACATGTTTTAACCAAGTGTCACAAAGGGGTATCTCCATGCCGCCTGTACAAAGGTCTAAGGAGAAAGCTCGCATTTTGGATTTCTCGCTTTTGATTATTCTCAACTTAGACATCCATACCGGGACAACATGGACAACAGATAATGGACTCCTCTTTAATGCATAAGCATGTAGCAACAATTAGTGTTCTCATATGAGATTGAGGATATATGTCCAAAACTCGAAACTTCCACCATGATTCATGGCTTTAGTTAGCGGTCCAATGTTCTTCTCTAACAATATGCATGCTCTAACCATTAAAGTGGTAGATCTCTCTTACTTCAGACAAGACGGACATGCATAGCAACTCACATGATATTCAATAAAGAGTAATTGATGGCGTCCCCAGAAACATGGTTATCGCACAACAAGCAACTTAATAAGAGATAAAGTGCATAAGTACATATTCAATACCACAATAGTTTTTAAGCTATTTGTCCCATGAGCTATATATTGCAAAGGTAAAGAATGGAAATTTTAAAGGTAGCACTCAAGCAATTTACTTTGGAATGGCGGAGAAATACCATGTAGTAGGTAGGTATGGTGGACACAAATGGCATAGTGGTTGGCTCAAGGATTTTGGATGCATGAGAAGTATTCCCTCTCGATACAAGGTTTAGGCTAGCAAGGTTATTTGAAACAAACACAAGGATGAACCGGTGCAGCAAAACTCACATAAAAGACATATTGTAAACATTATAAGACTCTACACCGTCTTCCTTGTTGTTCAAAACTCAATACTAGAAATTATCTAGACTTTAGAGAGACCAAATATGCAAACCAAAGTTAGCAAGCTCTAGGTGTTTCTTCATTAATGGGTGCAAAGTATATGATGCAAGAGCTTAAACATGAGCACAACAATTGCCAAGTATCAAATTATTCAAGACATTTTAGAATTACTACATGTAGCATTTCCCGATTCCAACCATATAACAATTTAACGAAGAAGATTCAACCTTCGCCATGAATACTATGAGTAAAGCCTAAGGACATATTTGTCCATATGCAACAGCGGAGCGTGTCTCTCTCCCACACAATGAATGCTAGGATCCATTTTATTCAAACAAAAACAAAAACAAACCGACGCTCCAAGCAAAGCACAAAAGATGTGACGGAATAAAAATATAGTTTCAGGGGAGGAACCTGATAATGTTGTCGATGAAGAAGGGGATGCCTTGGGCATCCCCAATCTTAGACGCTTGAGTCTTCTTAGAATATGCAGGGGTGAACCACCGGGGCATCCCCAAGCTTAGAGCTTTCACTCTCCTTGGTCATATTGTATCATCCTCCTCTCTTGATCCTTGAAAACTTCCTCCACACCAAACTCGAAACAACTCATTAGAGGGTTAGTGTACAATAAAAATTAACATATTCAGAGGTGGCACAATCATTCTTAACACTTCTGAACATTGCATAAAGCTACTGGACATTAATGGAATAAAGAAATTCATCCACCATAGCAAAAGAGGCAATGCGAAATAAAAGGCAGAATCTGTCAAAACAGAACAGTCCGTAAAGATGGATTTTATTGAGGCACCAGACTTGCTCAAATGAAAATGCCCAAATTGAATGAAAGTTGCGTACATATCTGAGGATCACGCACGTAAATTGGCATATATTTCTGAGCTACCTACAGAGAGGCAGGTCGAAATTGGTGACAGCAAAGAAATCTGTTTCTGCGCAGTAATCCAAATCTAGTATGAACCTTACTATCAAAGACTTTTCTTGGCACAACAAAGCACAAAACTAAGATAAGGAGAGGTTGCTACAGTAGTAAACAACTTCCAAGACTCAAATATAAAACAAAAATACTGTAGTAAAAACATGGGTTGTCTCCCATAAGCGCTTTTCTTTAACGCCTTTCAGCTAGGCGCAGAAAGTGTATATCAAGTGTTATCAAGAGATGGAGCATTGATATCATAACCGGGGGTGTTGGGAGTTTTCTCAACCATGCATAGTATGTTGGATACATAAGTTTCAGCGGCTCCCTTTTCATTAGTCTTGGGCTTGCTGCTCTCATCAAACAAATTTTCAGGAACAAGCCAAGCATAATTATTATCTAGAGCTTCATGCATCGCTAGGAGCTTACATGGTATTGGTGCTTTAATCTCCCCACCATCATTAACATTATTAGTGTACTTTATTCTATCCATATCCATTTTTTCAAGTGTTCTTTTAAAATCGGTGATCATACCAAGCCTCTCATGCTTACTAAAAACTTTTCTAGCTTCTTTAGCTATATCTGCAAATTCTCGCACTAAGACTTTTAGAACAAAATCTCTCTTCTCGCCCCGCTCCATATCAGAAAGTGTAAGAAACATGTGTTGTATCATGGGGTTGAGACTAATAAATTTAGCTTCCATCATGCGTACCAAACAAACAGAGGCATCTTCATAAATAGGGACAGCTTTTGCAAGGGGTATATCTTTAAGATCTTCATGCATACTAACATGGGTGAAAAATTCTTCTATATTATCTCTTCCAATTATAGACCCTTGTCCCACAGGTATGTCTTTTACAGTAAAATTAAAAGGAAACATGTTGAAATAAGCAAGTAAATGCAAGTAACTAATTTTTTTGTGTTTTTGATATAGAGTGCAAGACAGTAAATAAAGTAAAACTAGCAACTATTTTTTTTTGTGTTTTGATATAATGCAGCAAACAAAGTAGTAAATAAAGTAAAGCAAGACAAAAACAAAGTAAAGAGATTGGATCGCGGAGACTCCCCTTGCAGCGTGTCTTGATCTCCCCGGCAACGGCGCCAGAAAATATGCTTGATACGCGTACAGCACGCGTCCGTTGGGAACCCCAAGAGGAAGGTGTGATGCGTACGGCGGCAAGTTTTCCCTCGGAAAGAAACCAAGGTTTATCGAACCAGGAGGAGCCAGGAAGCACGTTGAAGGTTGATGGCGGCGGGATGTAGTGCGGCGCAACACCGGAGATTCCGGCGCCAACGTGGAACCCGCACAACACAACCAAAGTACTTTGCCCCAACGAAACGAGTGAGGTTGTCAATCTCACCGGCTTGTTGTAACAAAGGATTAGATGTATAGTGTGGATGATGATTGTTTGCAAAGAACAAGTAAAGAACAATAGCAGCAGATTTGTATTTCGGATGTAAAAGAATGGACCGGGGTCCACAGCTCACTAGGGTGTCTCTCCCATAAGATAAATAGCTTGTTGGGTGAACAAATTACGATCGGGCAATTGACAAATAGAGAGGGCATAACAATGCACATACATGATATGATGAATATTGTGAGATTTAATTGGGCATTACGACAAAGTACATAGACCGCTATCCAAAGCATGCATCTATGCCTAAAAAGTCCACCTTCGAAGTTATCATCCGAACCCCTTCCGGTATTAAGTTGCAAACAACGGACAATTGCATTAAGTATGGTGCGTAATGTAATCAATAACTACATCCTCGGACATAGCATCAATGTTTTATCCCTAGTGGCAACAAGCACATCCACAACCTTAGAACTTTCCGTCACTCGTCCCGGATTTAATGAAGGCATGAACCCACTATCGAGCATAAATACTCCCTCTTGGAGTTAAGAGCAAAAACTTGGCCGGAGCCTCTACTAATAACGGAGAGCATGCAAGATCATAAACAACACATAGGTAATAGATTGATAATCAACATAACATAGTATTCTCTATCCATCGGATCCCGACAAGCACAACATATAGAATTACAGATAGATGATCTTGATCATGTTACAGGATCTGACAATGAAGCACATGAGGAGAAGACGACCATCTAGCTACTGCTATGGACCCATAGTCCAGGGGTGAACTACTCACTCATCACTCCGGAGGCGACCATGGCGGTGAAGAGTCCTCCGGGAGATGATTCCTCTCTCCGGCAGGGTGCCGGAGGCGATCTCCAGAATCCCCCGAGATGGGATTGGCAGCGGCGGCGTCTCGGCAAGGTTTTCCGTATCGTGGCTCTCGGTACCGGGGTTTCGCGACGAAGACCTTAAGTAGGCGGAAGGGCGGAGTCAGAGGGGTCACGGGGGCCCCACACAGCAAGGCCGCGCGGGCCCCTCCTGGGCCGCGCCGCCCTAGTGTGGCGGCGCCCCGTGGCCCCACTTCGTCTTCTCTTCGGTCTTCTGGAAGCTTCGTGGCAAAATAGGCCCCTGGGCGTTGATTTCGTCCAATTCCGAGAATATTTCCTTTGTAGGATTTCTGAAACCAAAAACAGCAGTAAAACAACAATCGGCTCTTCGGCATCTCGTTAATAGGTTAGTGCCGGAAAATGCATAAATACGACATATAATGTGTATAAAACATGTAGATATCATCAATAATGTGGCATGGAACATAAGAAATTATCGATACGTCGGAGACGTATCAATAACTCAAAAAAAGCTCAGGTAGCTTGATAAGTTAGATTCTCCCTCCGGCCCAAAATACTGAAGAGCAATTCTGAAAGATCCAAGAATCTCACTATTGGATGAAGGTACAAGAAACAAACCATCACGATAAGACAGACCGAAAAGGAGATTCTAGAGTTCGATCAAACCGTCATTTCCTTTTTTGTGCTCGTGTATCTTGAATCTTGGTACTGTGGTATTTTTGGACTGTTCTTGGTACAGGAAATGACACCTGTTGCTGATATCATAGCTACAAGATACACAAAGAGTGATATCAAGTCTTGTGCTGCAATGTCTTATGTGGAAGCCCAAGTAAGAATGGATGACAGGTGCTTTCTAGCATTCAGTCTTCTCAGTTTGACTATACTTATATGCAGAAATACAATTCTAAGTGGTCTAGTAGATCAAAAACATTATCATAGGATTGATCATTTTCCATTCCGGCCTTCACAATCATCCTCACGTACCCTACATTGAATCTAACGTACAGAGCATGTCCACCGTAGGTCATATGTCACAGTCTTTTGCATAGTCGGCTAATAACCAGTTGTGGTCACTTAGGTTAAGACGGTTGCGCCTCAGGTCGGGGTCTAACATGAACTCATTACATTTGACATCTTGGATACTTCCACCACTTATCTACGGCTTAAGTTTAGCATCCAAGGTCCACAAAATCCCCTAATGAAATTAAAGGGCAGGATGATCCAGCTCAGGATGCTACGTTGTTCCTCCTTTGGAATTGCCATGTCTTCCTTCACATCACCACTTGCTGTGACGCATGTGTACGGTTTCTCAAGTAGATTCATGAAATGTGAGAAACTTTGCTCTTCATCTACTTGACTCTTCTTGCCGCATAAAAATTTCCCGTCAAGAGGGTGCAGAATCTCAAAGCTTTTGGGGCAAAATGTGCACATAGTATTCAAGTGGCTTTTGCGCGATGATTTTTCTGTTGGTGGAGAAGAAAAGAATGGTGATACGCAAAAAATAAAACTCAAAGATGTACCAACAATTACCAATATCAAAGAAAGCCGGCCACTTACCGATGATGGTGCATGTTTCGACTGTTGGTGTGCCGAAGTGGTGGTCGTAGCGTAGCTCGGCGAAGAAGTGCTTGATGGGATCTTCCTTGTTGCGCCTCCGTTTGCTACTAGTGATCTTGCCCCTGCAAGCCAGGAAGCTGACGTGGACCCAAATATGGCCTCGGAAACCTACGTAGGAAGCCATCAACGGCTTGACAGGCACAAAGTCTGAACCCTGAGATATTCCAAGTAATACGTGTGCTTTCTGTTAGTAACAACCGATAGTGGTACTAAATAGTATATGATCATTTACTGAAATCAACATAGAGAAGGTGGGGGGTATGGTTTTGATCGATGTCTTACCTCGTCTTTGGCGTTGTAGTGGTGGAGAGCGTGGTGGACATGGCAGATGATGGAGGCGTCGCGCTCCCTGCAATTCATCCAGGCGCGTTGGTCAGAGAAGTCGAGAATTAAGATCAACTTAGAAAATGTAGATAGCAAAGGAGACGGGTCGGATCGAATAACGTACTCTTCGGTGCGCTGGGGAGTGGATTGCATGCCGCACTCACACATCGAGCGTTCCTGTAGAATTTGATCCTCGCGGTGTAGGTCGTGCACGGCCTGCTCAGGCATCACCTGCTCGGTTGACAGTGTGGATCCCATTGATGATTGAAAGATCGAGCGAGCCTCCTCTCCCTTTTAGGCCTCTCGATCGGGAGCTAACGCAGCGTGTATGTTGTACCACTTGACAGATCTATAAGAAGAACAAGGACCTCTGTAGCTCTATCGTCTTCCAGTAGGTACGTTTATATAGAGAAGAAGCCAGGGAGAGTCCGCAGTCCGACTCAAGTTGGATTTGGATAATCTCCTCTTTGTATGTAATCGCGGTGCCTCTCGGACGAGAGAAGCAGATCACGAGTCGGATTGTACGCACGGTGGAACGACGGAATCACATGGCGAGTCGGAGTCGTTTCAGCTTTCAGGCGGTAAAGAAGAAGATGAAGAAGAAAACGGAATACTCGATCGGACCGGGAACGCCATCCTCTGGGCTAGAAGTTGGTTCGAGCTTGGGCCTAAAGTGTATGGGCTTTTAATTAGGACAACTGAAATTGATGGATAGGTTTTGGGTATCATTAAAAAAAAGACCGACCTTTATAAAGGAAAAAAAACTCACGCGAATTGAACGAGAAAGCGACGCGTGTCAGCTAGCTAGCCCCGCGCTGGCGACCGAAAAAGGCGCACGAGTACAGCACCGCGCTCGCGACCCCGAACCAGCGCGAGTACAGTTGTATGCATCACGAGAAGAACGGCCCACATGGCCCGAGAACATATCTAGTGCTACCACCCCTTTAAGTGCTACCGTGCTACCGTACAAAAAAACGTATTTTATACGTGTCAAAAAATTATACGAAAAATTGTGAGTGCTCATGAAGCATGTCCCTACAACATCCCAAAATTTCATATCCAAAATCGACATGGACACTGAGAAACGAAAAAGAGAAAATCAGCATGAATAGTGCTACCTAGTGTCACAAAAAGACAAATCAGAAAATGAGACTATTCATGCTGATTTTCTCTTTTTTGTGTCTCAGTGTTCATGTCGATTTTGGATATAAAATTTTGGGATGTTGCAGGGACATGCTTTATGAGCACTCACATTTTTTCGTATAATTTTTTGACACGTATAAAATACGTTTTTTTATACGGTAGCACGGTAGCACTTAAAGGGGTGGTAGCACTAGATATGTTCTCGGCCCACGTGCATCCGTCGCGTCGCGAGTACCACACCTGCATGCGTCATCCCGAGCGAACGAGTACACCTGGTGGGCATCCATCGTGAGCCAGACGCATGCATTAATCAATCAGCTAATCAATCATACAATTTCTCTCTCCCAATCTTAAGCTAGCACATCCTTCAATAAAAATAACTCACGTACGCCTTGCACCTTGAGCACAAGAACAACCAAATACACCGATAAGTACAGTTACAAATTCACACGGATAAGTCACGAATAGCACTTACAACACACGAGTACAGTTGACAACATAGGCGAGTACAAGTACAATCACGCACACGAGCAGGCAATGACGGTGGCAGGAAAACAGCATCACGGGGGCCAAAGTGGAAAAAACATCTATTAGGGGGGGCGGTTTCAAAAAATCCGTAGCTTTTAGCTGTAGTTTGGCATAGAGAGGCAGGGATCTAGGCGTAAATACAAAATCTTAGGGGGGGCCAGGGCCCCTGTTGGTCCCCCTGTCTCCGCCAGTGTGAGCAGGTACAGTTCCACACATGAGCAGGTACAGTCGTGCACACGAGCAGGTACAGTCACGCACAACACACGAGTACAGTTGAACACACAGGCGAGTACAAGTACAGTCACGCACACGAGCAGGTACAATCGTGCACACGAGCACAACACACGAGTATAGTTGAACACACGAGCGAGTACAAGTACAGTCACGCAGACGAGCAGGTACAAACGCGCATACGAGCAGGTACAGTCGTGAACACGAGCAAGTACATGTACCGAAGTACAGTGGTTAACACGAGCAGGTACACTCGCGCATAAGTACACGTACAGTCCCGCACACGGGCGAGTACAGTTAGCGAGTAAAGGGAAAAATTGCACTAAATACACTAAAAACAGAAGTACTTATCAGTTGAAACACGAGTACAGTTAGGTACACACCACAGGTACAATCATAATATTAGAGCATCCACAATGTATAGCTAAAAGTGGTTCCAAATTGTCTTTTTGGCTTTTGGAACTAGTTCCTTACATTGTGAGGGTGATTCCAAAATGATGAAAAGAGGGAACCGGAGCACCTACTTGCTCTGATGCCAAATTGAGATGAGGGATTAAAATATAGTTGTTTGCATGTTGGCTGTACACGTGTTGAGAAATGTGAGGATGAGAGGTAGTATAGGAGAGAGATTGGTGATATTTTAGTTTACTTCTTCCCTGTAGTGGGTACCATCTTAAAAATATTTGGGAACCATCACGTTGTGGAAAATCTAGCAATTTGGCATTCACGCTATATAACTGTAGCGTGTCAGATTTGGCAACACATACATTGTGGATGCCCTTACTGGAAGTACGAAAAAAAGTATTTCCAAACCTATCAACATGGGATCTAGTTTTGAAGATCTCGACGCGAGGATCTCAAAAGTGAAAACGGTTCGCAATTTGGACTTACGATTCTCAAGATATTTAATTTTGAAAAAACGAATCTAGAAGAAAAAGGGAAAAACTGACACAACCCAGTCTTCTCTCTGCTCCCCCATCCCCACCTTGCTTCCCCTTGCGACACGTGGCGAGCAGGGAGATCACTTCCCAGGAATTTTCTGCCACCACAGCGCGCCACTTGTCGCGTGCGGAGCGAGTTGTCTTCCCTTCGCGAAGGTCGGCCTTTATTAACGATTTCGATAGGTTTTGTTGGGATACGTGAGGATTTTTATTCATTCCGCACTATGACACTGTGAAACTGAAAGGATTGCCATTTGGCGGTGCGTCTCTGCGGCGACCTCGCCGTCTGATACGTCTCAAACGTATCTATAATTTCTTATGTTCCATGCTACTTTTATGATGATACTCACATGTTTTATACACATTATATGTCATATTTATGCGTTTTCCGGAACTAACCTATTGACGAGATGCCGAAGGGCCGCTTGTCGTTTTCGTCGTTTTTGGTTTCGTAAATCCTAGTAAGGAAATATTCTCGGAATCGGACGAAATCAACGCCCAGCATCTTAGAAATCCACGAAGCTTCCAGAACACCCGAGAGCCACCAGAGGGGAGCCCTGGGGGGCCCACACGTGTGGCCGGCGCGGCCAGGGGGTAGGGCGCGCCCCCCTACTGTGTGGTGACCCCGCCAGCCTTCCGACTCCGCCTCTTCGCCTATTTAAGCCTCCTCGACCTAAATCTTCGATACGGAAAAGCCACGGTACGAGAAACCTTCCAGAGCCGCCGCCATCGCGAAGCCAAGATCTGGGGGACAGAGTCTCTCGTTCCGGCACGCCGCCGAGACGGGGAAGTGCCCCCGAAGGCATCTCCATCGACACCACCGCCATCTTCATCAACGCTGCTGTCTCCCATGAGGAGGGAGTAGTTCTCCATCGAGGCTAAGGGCTGTACCGGTAGCTATGTGGTTAATCTCTCTCCTATGTACTTCAATACAATGATGTCATGAGCTGCCTTACATGATTGAGATTCATATGAGTTTTGTATCACTATTCATCTATGTGTTACTCTAGTGATGTTATTAAAGTACTCTATTCCTCCTTCATGGTGTAATGGTGACAGTGTGTGTATCATGTAGTACTTGGCGTAGGTTATGATTGTAATCTCTTGTAGATTATGAAGTTAATTATTGCTATGATAGTATTGATGTGATCTATTCCTCCTTCATAGTGTGATGGTGACAGTGTGCATGCTATGTTAGTACTTGGCATAATTGCAATGATCTATCATGCACTCTAAGGTTATTTAAATATGAACATCGAATGTTGTGGAGCTTGTTAACTCCGGCATTGAGGTGCTCTTGTAGCCCAACGCAATTAGTGGTGTTCATCATCCAACAAGAGAGTGTAGAGTGGTTTTATTATGTGATCAATGTTGAGAGTGTCCACTAGTGAAAGTATGATCCCTAGGCCTTGTTTCCAAGCACTGAAACTCCGTTTATTTATCGTTACGTTGCATGTTTACTCGCTGCCATACTTTATTCAGATTGCTATTACCACTCATATACATCCATATTACTTGTATTTCACTATCTCTTCGCCGAACTAGTGCACCTATACATCTGACAAGTGTATTAGGTGTGTTGGGGACACAAGAGACTTCTTGTATCGTGATTGCAGGGTTGCTTGAGAGGGATATCTTTGACCTCTTCCTCCCTGAGTTCGATAAACCTCTGGTGATCCACTTAAGGGAAACTTGCTGCTGTTCTACAAACCTCTGCTCTTGGAGGCCCAACACTGTCTACAAGAATAGAAGCACCCGTAGACATCACCGTCCTCGGCACTCGGCTGTCTTTACCGAATTTGCGGCAGCCAGGAGAGCCAGCCTCGAGTTCGGTGCCGGGCCGGCCGGGATAGACCCGGTCAACTCCCGGTAAAGTATCATACACTAGTATCATGCACATGATGCTAGTTTATAATACTACCCTCACAATGCATAGAGTATCATAGTATCATAATATTTAATGTTTTGTAGAATCTCAATGTAAATTTGTGTACATAATATGTTTGCCATTAAGTTTTATAGTTTTACGTGCTATGATACGGTATCATATTATGATACCACTTCTATCTCTCACCTCATTAATTGATGCGCCACGTCACATTTTTGCCAACATTGGTATGCATGATACTACTTATGATTCTCACATTGTGGCTGGTCTAATGTAGACATTGGAAGTTCCGGAGCTCTCGGCGGGGGACGCTTCCTCGCCCTTGTTAATTAATGCGGGTCTTTCTCGCTGTTTCTCTGGGAGGATTTTCTTGCGTGTCTTGAGAATCTGGGCTTCATTGTTGTGTTTTTTGCGGGACAGAGCCTTCAGAATTGCAGATAGGGAGAGACGCCTTACTTCTTTTGATATGCCAGGAAGAAATCAGGAGCAAGAAGCCGCGTGCGTCCATTTGCGTCCGTTTGGGTGGGCGCGCGGATAGTGGTCGGCGTCCGCCCGGTATTTTGGGTCACGCGGTACACCAACGCAGCGGCCACCCGTTTGGCCAACGCGGCCAATATATGGTCTATTTCTTAGGGAAATAGGCCATTTAGCCACATAGATTTATAAGTAATATCTAAACAAAATATAGAATAATATCAAATAAAATGTAGCATGACCAGGAAACGAAATGTGTCATAGAAAAATTACAAATTGAGATTGTGAACTCAATTTGTGCGGTCTGGGGTCTCCTCCCGCCTCTTCTCGAACCAAGCTCTCTTCACCGCGTCCATGGCGGTCAAATCGGCGGTCATGATCATGTGGTCCTCGGCTTGGCGTTTCAGCTCAACTTCCCTCTCCTTCAGCTCCACCTCTTTGGCCATATATTGGCCGCATTGGCCAAACAGGTGGCTCCACTGCAATGAGCTCCAATTCTTTCTCTTTGAGCTCCACTTTCCTAGCCCTCGTCTTGGCCTTGACCTCTTCAATCTCAAGCTTCCTCTTTTGGATATCGAACTAGGTCTTCATGTCCTCTTCCTTCTCATGGCGCTTCCTCTCATCCCTCTTGCCGTGGACACCTCTTTGTCAACATACATCTCCTTCAAGGTGCCGACCAAATGCATGGCTGAAGCATCACACTTCATGTCGGCCTTGGTTGCCTTGTGGCCTCGTGGACGACTTGCACGAGAAGCGGAGCTACCGCAAGGCTGGCCACCATCAAGGTCAATGACCGTGAAATCTTTGGCAGTCTTGCTGCCAATCAAGCTCGCCATATACCCCTCGTTGAACTTGGGGGTTCCCTGGAGTTCCTTCCAACAATGAGAGAAGGCAAAGGTCCTTCCTTCATTCGCTGTTTTGAAGTAATCCAAAGCTTGCCACACCTAGAGCAAAGCGAGACAACAATGACAAACGTATGTGCAAACAAAAAAAGAACAAGTTGAGGTTAAGAACTATACCAAGTCCTTCATCTCGATGCCGCTAACGGGAACCCGCCTCACGTGACGATACGCCGCCTGGAACTTGTTGCATTCTGTTTGAATTTTTCCCCACCTCTTTTGGAGGGAGCACTCGTTGCGTTCACTGTAAAATCGCTCATCCCCGTATCGGTGATGCTCATGGAAGTAGTCATGGATCCGGCGCCAGAATGTGGTCCCCTTCTGCTCGACACCTGTAAGTGGATCTTGCCCAATGGCCAACCATCCCTCGACGACCATTCTATCCTCTAGCTCCGTGTAGTTGATGGTTCTTTTACTGGTCCGGAGACATCGACCTTGTGCAGTTGTGGCTTGTGTGAGCTCGTCAACGAACAACGGCTCCTCGTTGATTTTCATGGTGCCGGCATGGCCAATGTTGTCCTCCTCTATGTTAATGGGAGGTGGCGGGGGAGCCTGCTCGGTCAACGGGTATTGCATGGTGGTCTGCATCGTCGGTGGGTAAGACGGAGGGGCCTGTATCGTGGCCACTGCCTACATAGGTGGCGGCACGCACTCAACCAACAATTCGTCGAACAGGGTGCGGGCACCGGTCATCGCTGCTGCGGGCAGCTGCCTGGGGGCTTTGGAGTGCGCTGTCGGCGCATGGTTGAGGTCAATGGACGAAGGCGACGGCCCCGCATGGACTCGCCCACCTCCGGTGACCCATCCCGTGGTGGGTACAAGTACCGCCCCGTCGGCGGCATCATTTCATGCGCGCCGGGCGTGTACCCAAATGGGGCAGTCGGCGGGGCTGTTGACCGGGGAGGAAGGGGCCGGGTCACGGACGAGGCGGAGCTTCCCGCTGAGGCTGAGCCGGCGCCTGGGACGGCCAGGTGCACGAGCGCGGTGTTGCCGTAAAAGAGCATGGCATGCTCTTGCATGGCCTTCGCCTTCGCCTGCGTTTGGAGGTGTTGGAACTGCTCGGCTGCCCTCTACCGCTCCACCGCGACAACAGCCTCCCTCTTCCATTGTACGAGCGCCCTGCGCCGGTCGGCCCGCTTCTTGTTCTCGATCGCCCTCTGCTCCGCGGTGAGCTCGGGCTTCGCCTTCTTCGTCGTTGCCGCGGGCTGTGCCACCACTGGAGCGTCCACGACATGAGCCTCATGTAACATCCCAGAACTTAGGACAAACACGGGGTATATTTAGTAAAGGGTTGTGCATTGCGTCGCAAAACAGGGGAAATTTTCACGCTTAATTGCATAACATTGGTACCTAAGAGGGATCGAGGTTTCTCTCTCGTTTAAATTAGGGTTAGAGTAACGAGTGCTATGAATTTTGACATGATCTGTTTTGAATCTAGGGTTTTGAGAGGAGTTTGAATTTGCATTTCAAATTTGAATATTGAATAATAAAAGAATATAAGAAACCATAATACAATTGAACTCATATTTTATAATTCAAACAATTATAAGATTCATACAATATATTCCAAATTTGGATTATCATCAATACAAAGTGTTCATAGGGAAACTTTGAGCTTTATTGATCATTCACACAAATATACATTGTCTTTATACAATCTTTGAATATTACAATAATATTGATCACAAACAAATAAGAAATGAGAAAGAAATGAAAATTACATATTAAGACTATTTTCCTAGACTACAACTTCTCAATTCTTCACTTGTTTTTCTCCAAATCTTGATCCATATTGAACCCTTCATAAACAACGAACAAATAGCCAAGTCTTGGATTTGAACAAGTGGCATTGCCACTTGGTCAGCAAAATAAGTAAAATGGTGTAGATAAACCTCAGGCAGAGGATCAAGTTCCAAGCCAAGACAATGAATCTGCCCACACAGCTCACTCACAAGTGACTCACCACAAGGGTGAAAGGAGGAGAAGACACACATGCACAAGCCAGACCTTGTTGTCGACCAAGCAAGCCACCGGGGCTTGCTATAAGTTGTACAGTGCCTAGTAGATAGGGGTAAACCATCCAGAAACTCAACAGCAGCTGATAGCTAGTTCATCAAGTTCATCCACCAAAAACCACCAAACATGAAACCATGGTGACATAAATCAAGTACTAGCCATGAGCTTGGAGGAGAAGGGCCAGCTGATCAAGATAAATCAACAAAAATCCTCTACACCAACAAAATACTTTGTCTAGGAGCCAGAACAAGGTATATTTGATACCTGGAAAGGATCCAAAGGATCCAATCCATCCATAAGCATACTCAACACACATAGCTTGGAGCAGATGCTCCACAGGGATTACTCATCACTTGGTAGTAACCACGTGATGCTGGCAATAGAGAGGCACATCAAGAACTAGTAAATCCAGTAGAGATAGATATGCATAAGTAAGCAAGAAAATATAGCATATCCAAGTTAACCAGATGAAACAAGCCTTGATAGCCAACTGAATCACCTAACACCACCTAACCCTTTTAAACCATCAGGAATTCCCCATGTTCTTCAAAGGATACTCACAGTAGTATTCATTTACATGATTCTCTACTGTGAGGATCTCTATTTTTGTCAAAATCAACCATTTTATCCAACTGTGAGATGCAACTAGTAGCAGTAGCAATAGTTACTGAGGTCACAACACAACACAAACAAGCCATATCAAATAGACAAGTCCTCATGACCTTATACAGACTTTGGATTTGTTTCCAACAAAGGTTGGAAATCAAATTCAATCCATTTAGTTTAACTGAATCATCACTAACACATGGTTCATCAATAAGAGGTGACAGTAACCATCCACAAACAAATAAGCATACACAATCCAGTGATTATCCTTACACAGTAAGCAACTATAGCTCCATCAGTAACAAGCATAGCACCAATTGATCAAGCAACAACATCATGACCTGCACATGACACTTTACTGAAGACAAAGCTTCAGTAAAGCAACCAAGGCTTTCATGCAGTGCTTGACAGGCAACAACTTCAAGCAATGGGATCATAATTCAATCTCTGTGCACATACAAGGTGATAAGCAGTTAATTAAAATTGCATTAGACATCAATTGCAACCTGGCATAGGTGAAGATTGAATCACCCAGTGTCTAGAACCAAGCAATTGCAAGGATTTAGTAAACATAGCAAGACAATGAAAGTAGATAGCTTCGATGGGCTGTAGAGAGGAGATACAGAGCAACAAACCAAGCTAGTAATGGAGATGAACATTTGAGAAAGCTCAAAACCATCTTTGGAACCACTAAAATATCAACAGAGCTTGGTACTGCAAGCAATCCATAGCAGCTAGGCTAGCCAGAGAGGGAATTCACATCAGCATTGCAAGGAGAGCATTCCTGCATGATCTTTTGATCATTAGGAAGCAGGAGAAGCAGAGGAGCAAGGTAAATGACTAGAGGAAGCAGAGAGGTGAGAGGAGAGGGGAGTGAAGAACTTACCATACGCAACAACTGCAAGCCCAGGGAAGACGCTAACGAGCTCCATCACCATCACATGCACCAGCAGGCCTGGATACGGCGGAACAAGTGGCGCCATAGCACCACATGCGCCGAGCCAAGCTCCAGGTAGCCAACACGTTGACGATGATGGCATCACTTCATCTGGATCCATGGATCGACGAAGAACACCAAAAGGGGGGTTGGAACCCTAGATGCAGTGGGGAGGCGATCCAGAGAGGGAGGCGTCACGCGTCCGATCAATGCGAATAGGAGTGTAGAGCGTCGCAAGGGGAAGCGATTGCGACCAACGGCGAGGCCAGGGGTGGCCGGAGCATGGCGGCAACTGCGGCGGCGACGCGAATCTCCAGTCGCGTCGTGAGAGGATTAGGGTTAGGGTTCGCGTAAGAGAGAGGGGTGGAATGGACCGACTCAGTCGGTTTGGGCCGGCCTAGTCTGGTTGAACCACTGGTGGGCTGACTAGTGGGACCAGGGGTAGTTTAGTCATTTCACTATTGGATTTAAACTCTTTGACTTTTAACAATTGAAAATAAATCCAAATGAACTCCAAAAGTTCAAGAAAAATAAGAATAGTACATTTAAAATATTTATTAACCAAAATAAAATATAAAATAAAATAAAATATATATTTTTTGGTTAAACAAATTTCAAATGAATTAAAGTTGAAATTTAAAATTGAAATATTTTCTTGAATATAAAATCAAGGAAATTTTAAATTTTCTTTAAATATTTGTTAATGCAAATATTTTCAAAAATATTTCTATTATCTTGAGTCTTTCTCTTTGAAGAAAATCCTTATAGAATAAATAATTAGATCATCATAAATTATTAATGAAGGAATTAATATTTAATATTCAGATCTTAAATA
Organism: Lolium rigidum; assembly: GCF_022539505.1. NCBI lineage: Eukaryota > Viridiplantae > Streptophyta > Magnoliopsida > Poales > Poaceae > Lolium > Lolium rigidum. Next base: position 235,609,206 of record NC_061509.1, read on the forward strand.
TTTATATTAAAACTCTGGGGAGAGGGATTCAACCAAAAGAAATCCACCATGCATGCATCATTTGAATTTTATAACATTATTCTTATCGGACAATGATGCTTCTTTTCAGAACCCGAGGTCCAGGTTCCATCCAAACCCTCGAACTGCACTATCTCGCAATCTCCAGGCAAGTTCACTCTTGCTCATGCCATGTTGATTATTTTCTATCAATTTACTCGCAAAGCAATATACTTATCACTCCTGCATTGAAAATGAAATGTTACTTTTCTAATTATGAATATGACTATGTGGTGGGCAATGGAACCATGGTATGTGTTAATGGTGGAAGTTCCATTGCAAGGGTTCTACTCATCTAGGACTAATCACCAACGCCGTCTAGTAATTCTAGCATCGTACATAGCGCGATAACCATAAGATCTATAATGGCTCTGGGGAAGTCAGCTACATATTTTCCCTTCTGCATATCAACGAACTTGATAGAGCCTGGTTGTTTGTTGTGAGAACACTCAGTAGTTTGGGATGGACTTAATCTCCCCATCCATGTGGATGAAGAGCGCTCTACCGTCTATGATGGATTGTCCATAACATATCGTGGGTAAAGCCGTATGCTCGGGAGATGTCTACCGGGGATGTGTGTATGGACAAAAGGGTGGGTATGCAGGGTCGTGGAGAAGGCAGTGATTGGCTTGGTTCTTATACTGGGCCTCACACCAAGGAAGTGTGGACGGGAAAGTACGCCCGGTTGGCAACAAGGATAAGTTCTTTTATGGGAAAAGTAACGCACCTCTGTAGAGTGTACCAAATTGTGACTTGTCACTCCTTGTTCCGGGAAGAGACCTACGAACGCGGCAGGAAAGGAACTCCATGAAGTTTCGGTCAACCTGTGAAGACTAGCGGGCATAGTTTTCAGAATAAAATAAACCTTTTGAAGAAATGTTTGCGAAACATGCATTTACTTGAGATTTTCTGATCAATGGTCGTAGCTAGTGCATCAAACACCTTTTGTTTTGAACTTGCTGAGTACCTCTGTACTCACTTTCTTTCTAAACCCTTGCTAGACTTTGAAATCAAATAGGAGGCCTGCACCGGAGCACCAGAATGAGAATATGAGTTGGTCTACGAGGAGCCAGACTTGTTCAGAGGTGTTAAAGGCTTGGACTATGGGATAGTCTATGGAACTGATGAAGTGGAGGCGGAGGAGTAGAGTCATGCTGTAGGCATAGTAGAGCCAAGCAGCGTAGTGACTTACCTAAATAAGTTGCTGAGCTCTTATCATGTCTACTTAGTGGTTTAACTTGTAATGCTACCTTAAGCAAGATATGTTCTTAGGGTGTTCTCATCGGACCTGTGAGAATACCAAGTGGTTGTGAACTTTGTTTTGTAATAATAATGTGAAGTGCTTATGAACTGCAATGTTTCTGTTGTACCACTCTGAGGGATGTGATATTTGTGAAGAAGCCC
>NC_061509.1:235610766-235655893 GCF_022539505.1 Lolium rigidum
ACCCCGGTACTATCTTTAACAGGCCCATTTGGGATGCCTATGTCAGCCCCTTCATGAGTATCATATCAACGACTTGTATACTACAAAATGCAGTGGTATGCTGGGTCACCGCACCTCCTCCATGGCAGGAGCGACAACGATCGCGAGCTCGGCCTCATATCCTATGGTGGTGGTGGCGGCATCTTCGTCGTCCATCTCTAGGTTTGTTTTCGGAGTGAAGTGGGTGTGTTGAACGGAGAGGACGCGAGAGGACAACCCTCGGTGTCCGCGGCCACGCAAACGAGACCCAAATTTGAGCTGGCTTTGGGTCGTCCCGGACGCCACGACCATCCGTTTTGGGATGGATCCGCGCGTTGGGCCGCATTTTTGGCCGATTTAACCCATTCAGATACGCCGTGGTGTGATGGGTCGCCCCGTTAGAGATGGGCTTGCTAACCAGCGAAAAGGATGGTCGGCGCCAGCTCCAGCGACCCACCGGGGCCCCTTGGCGAGGCTCGTGGAGGAGTTCTCCCCAATCTTCGCTATATCTTTTTTTCAAGTAAGACCAGCTCCTTACACACCACAACGCAACAGCAAGAAACTAAACTGTTCCGATCAACTCATGTTCGAAATACTAAACTTAACAGTACCACCAAAAACAACATTTTTTTTATAATGGGCGTTTTATTACTGCGATAAGCAATTACACCCGACCTCTGCATAGCTAAGATACAAACAGCGGTTTGAATGTCTCAAAAGTCTCAAATGAAAAATAATAAAGGCGAGTTACATATCAGACAAGAGCAACTATAAGACGCCTAGGATGAAAGTGGAGGCCCAATCCTTAGATTATGCTGCCATAAAAACAACTACCAGCGAAAACGAGATGAAAGAGAAAATGAAAGTCCAACAACAGCAAGCCAATCCCTTCTCTCAGATCATCCCTAGCACTAGGCACAATGTTTTTTGTTGCTGCCCTTTTCCTTCCTTTTATTTTTTTTACATCGCTAGCCTTGACGTCTATGACACCCAGCTTCTTCTTGCTCCAAACACCTCCTTCGCAACCTTCTCCAACAGCTTTGCACATCAATCCAGCTGGTCCTTAACGTCCTCCTTCACCTGCAAGAAACTCCATCAATTAATATAGTAACAAGTCTTAAGGATTACAACATATGGTTCATCAGGCCATTTTCCTTCAAAACATGCTAAATTTCTTGTTTTCAGATACTCCATATCACAGCACCTACTCCAACAGAAAGAATTTCTTTTTTCTTCCCTCTAAACCCTTTCAACCAATTTGAAATATAATGATCAGCTAATTCAAAGTGGAAATTCAAACCAAAAGTATAGCTAACCATATTCCAAATGTATCTAGCCAGAGGACATTAAAAAAACAGATGCTTAATAGTCTCATTGCATCCATAAAAGAGGCAACGTTTCTCACATTTCTCTCCTCTTTGTAAAAGCACATCTCTTGCCAGAATACTTTTGTAAGCATTAACCACAAGAAAGTTTTAATTCTGAGTGCTATCTTAACTTTCCACATGAATTTATAGGGAACAACCTCGTTGACCATTGCCAAATAGAAAGATTTAACTGAGAATAACCCTAAATTTGTTAATTTCCATATTAACCTATCAGGCTCATTATTCAGATTAACTCTCTCTAGCAACTTTTTCAATTCACACCATTGTTCTCTGAGTTCTCCAACCATCGCTCTCCTAAACCTGAGCCCTTCCACCCCTTTATCAAAGACCTCTTGTACTATCACATTCCTATTCATGGAGACTATGAACAACCTATGAAGGTTTTGGCTAGGCAAGAGGATCCTATCCATTGATCTTCCCAAAATCTTGAATTAATTCCATTCCTTACCTGCACCCGGCAATTTTTCCAAAATAATTTTTTAATATCCATTAAACCTTGCCAGAAATGGGAATCCCCATTTTTTGCTACTGCATGGCAGAGTTTTTTTTTTGAAGATATTTCTTCCTAATAATTTGTTGCCATATGCCATCCTCATTGAACAATTTCCATAACCATTTAGATAACAAAGCAATATTCATTTTTTCTAGATCTAGGACCCCCAAACCCCCTTGGTCCTTTGGCATACATACTGTCTGCCAGTTAACCAAGTGGTATTTTTTCTTATTTTCATTTTCATCCCAAAGGAAACTGTTCCTAATCCTATCCATTTTCATCCCAAAGCATGTATAGAGAGACACTAGTCAGACAAGAATTGATCAAAGTGACACCAGCATTTTTCCGTGCCAGGGTCCCAATTTATTCCTCGTTTTTTACTTCAGTGGAATCCCAGTCTAAATTTTTCAATATTTTCCTGTTAATAGGCACTCCCAAGTATTTCATAGGGAGTATTCCAGATTTACAGGTGAAAATTCTTTCAAAGTCTCTCTCTGTCTCACTGAATCTTCCACGGGCAATAAATATCACTTTTATGAAAGTTGATTTTCAGTCGTGACATCTATTCAAATAAACATAGAATAATTTTCAAGTTTATAGCCCGTTCCAGATTATCCTCGAGAAGGAGAATAGTATCATCTGCATACTGCAAGATTGATACCCCTCCTTCTATCAGATCTGTACCTAGTCCAGTCAGCAAACTTACACCCTGCGCTCTCTTAAGAAAAACTGCTAATATATGAGCAACAATGTCAAAGAGAAGGGGGGAAAGAGGACCCCCCTGCCTTAAGCCTTGATGTGTTGAAAAATATGCACCAATTTCCCCATTTACATTAATCCCCACTTTATCACTGGTCACTGTTTTCATAATCAAACCCATCCATTTAGTTGGAAATCCCTTGGCTTCCATATTGATTGATATAAAAAGGCCATTTGACTTTGTCAAAAGCTTTCGCAAAATAAATCTTGAAGAGGCCCCAATTTTTTTTTCCTGTGTATATAATTTAATACCTCATGTAAGACATTTACTCCCTCCATTATATATCTACCTTTGATGAAGGTTGGGTTTAATATAATTTTCCAAATCACTTGAATCGGTCTATTGACCAAGAATTTTGTTATGATTTTGAAAGATACATTCAAGAGATAAATGGGCCTGTATTTTTGGATTCTGTCTGCATCTTTTCCTTTTGGTACTAGAGTTATCACCCCATATTTTAGTCTAGCAATATCTAGCTCCTCTTTTTTGGAAATCTATTAACAGGCCAAATAGGTCTTGTTTAACTAGCTCCCATTTTTTTTGGTAGACCTCTGCATTGACACCATCTGAGCCGATTTGCTTTATTTGCTGCCATTTCAAACACAGCAACTTTTAATTCATCCATAGTAAAATCCTTCCTTAGAAGTTCACAATCATCAACAATAAGCCTATCTATCCCAATATTATTAAAACAAGTATTAGTTAAATCTGGATTACCAAAGAGTTTTTTTGTAGAAGTCGGTAATGTATCTCTTGAGATTTTCCTGACCTTCTATTACACGCTCATCCTGATTCAGACTAATAATCAAGGTTTTCCTCCTTCTCCCATTTGCTTTTGAGTGATATATAATATCTATAGTTCTACAAACGATTGAAGTAAACCCATCTCCAATAGTCCAATAATTCTTATCTTTAGACCATTCTGACCCATTTACAAACATGACAGCGAATATGATCAAGACATTTATGGTTCCCACATAAATAAGAAGTTGTGCCACGGCTACAAAGTAGGAATTAAAAAAAATAGAATAAGGATATACAAACAAGAACGGGGACACTTTCGAACTCGTCTTCCACCCGCTTGTCTTATTCAGGACCGGCACGCTCTGCGTCGTCGTCCCACTGTGTCCCCCGTACCACGTGCCCAAGAGCGAAGTGAAGGAGTAGTGCGACGGCTTCGCCGTGCAACCGCGAACAATCTGCGAGACGCCTCAGCAGGCGGCATCTGGCGGGAGCAGCGGCTTGTGCCACCTAGAACCGGGGTCCAGGTGGAGGAGGAGGAGGAGTCTGACATCGCCACGGAGATGGCAGCGCTCCTCCGCTAGCAGCGCCTCATCGCCCTCAGTGTTGGTCATGACGTCGTCTGGATGGAGACGTTCAATGAACACATCGTGTAGGTGGGCAATGTTGAGGACGTCATCAGCATGCCGATCTGCGACTCCGGCAAGTCGCTGGTCGATTTCACCGGCGACAACGGTGGTGTCAGACCCAACAACGCCATGAAGGACGAGCCCACCGGCCCACGTGGCAAGCAGACCATCATCCTAGTGTAGATCAAGTAAATTTACTGAAATCATCAATAAATCTTACATAATATGAATGCTTCCTAATAGAGATGTTGGACCCATACATCAGAAAACACTTGCTCCAAATGAACAACGAAAACACTAGTTGAGACATGATATGGTAATTGATGACTCTTAGCTAGTTGACACGGATAAAAAATGTATGGATTTATTTTAGGCGAATAAGAAATGTGATGTTTCCTAAAAATGTGACAACTTTATTATGATGAAAACTTGCTTGGAAGGCCCGATAGTTGGCATTAGCGGTAGAAGCCATCATAACATGGACCCGAAACATAATTCTCCTTGTGACATGATCTTTAATAGAAAAGAAATATGGGTGAAACTCATGTAAAATATTATTATCAAGTGTGAGTTTGAACTGATAGAAGATTTTTAGATGTACTAGGAACATGGAGAATATCCTAGTAGTATATTTTTCATCAATCACAGGGAGAAAAATGATTAGATTTTTACCTCCTAGCATGGTACTCATTAATGTGAATGATGCATTGCATCTATAAAAAAAAAGACACCACATGTAATATATTTAATTAACTCAGAGCACGAGTCATTTTCACATAATTATTCATCCTATTTATTAGTTTGCTTTGTTTTCTTGGTGCTTAAAACATGAGTTTATGACCTTGTATAGAAGATCGGAGGAAGTAGCAAGGATGTCATCGGTGGAGTAGTTGGCATAGAGCTTGCAATAGCCTTCCATCCTCTGCCTCAGCTTGCTCTTACGGCGCCCCGGTGCGGAACCACCAAGCCTTGGTTTATACTCCTCGGTGATCATGGCCAGGAGGCGACGAGGATCGACAAATGTTCCTCGTCTTCGATGCCTTCCCTCGCCAGGTGGGGACATGGAACGGTAGGCGGCTAGCGGCAGAGGAACGACGTTGCGATGGGCGGCGCCGTAGAGCAGAGAAGTGGAAAAGTATATTTGACGGTGAAGGAGTTTCTATAGATGAGTACTGGACAAAGGCAGCGAGGGGTGGTTGCGGCGCCGATCTGGCTCACTGGAGGCTGTCGCGAGGTGAGGAGAGCGAGATGGGAAGGGATTTCTGAGAGTCTCGCCAACAAGGCTGGCCTAACGTTATTTCGTCCATCCAGAGGCCCCGTCACCCCCTCCTCTCCGTGGATTGGGTTCGATCTGGGGACACCGAATAATTTGTTGGCCTGCGCCGGAGCCAAAACAAAATTGCGGGCGACAGAAAACATTATTTCGCGCCGATGCTCTATTTTCATGTTTTTGAACCTACCGGGTCGAGTGGAGATGGATGCGACGAGAGCGGTTACCTGAAGGCGAGGGAGCCAAACAGTGATCCGCGTCGATGTGCAGCATCCACGCCCATGTGAGGCGCCGCTGGAAGCCATTACCGTGACCCCCCGGCCCGAATTGTATGGGCAATCAACCAAAGCACGAAAATGTACTCCACGAGCATCTCGCCAGCTTTATTGTGCGCGTGAGGAATGCCGCGTTTGTGGAGCTTTTGGACCCCGCCCCGCGGGACACGCACACGCTCCAGGACAGGAACCTCTTGTCACTCATCCAACTACTCCACACACCAGTAGTACTCCACGCGCAAAGAAAGCATCTAGACGGGCGGAACTCCCCTTTGGGAAGGTATGGCACTTGCCCTACCTTGATTTTTGGCAAAAAAAATTAAGTATATATATGCATATGTGAATATACCATCAGTTTTGCACAGTTTCTGAGAGAAAACAAAATAAAAAGAGTAGGTCGTCCGGTAGGAGGAGATAAGCAATCGAACTTGGCTTCAGCTAGCTGGGCTGCGCCCGCGCGTGATGCAGTCCTGGCGTGATACGCCCGCGCTCGCTGTGATCGTGAGAAAAAATCAGCTATCCACGACAACCGTGAGTAGTTTTCATCAAAGTGGCCACTTTGACGCGAGTCATGCCAGACACGACTCGCCGTTTCGCTGTGCTGCCAGCCGACGCCGTGGCTGCTTCTCCCGACGAGATCCCTTTGATCTGACTCCCTAGCCCCCCCCCCCGCTCCAGGCCGCCCTGCCACGCGCCCCTAGTCCTGCAAATCACGCGGTGCCAGCGGCCACACACCTCTCTTACTGTCTAGGTTTCTGGAGATTGCGAACCTGTTTTAAATTTTGTACCCGAGATTTACGAAGAATTAAGATGGACAGGAAGGAGAAGAACACTGCAGCTAAGAGAGAGGTACAATTTTTAAAGTTTTTATCAATTGGCTGAAGTTTAAAACTTTAAATTTATGAATTGTGAGCTCGGTAACATGGGCAAACTACTAGTGTTTGAACTCGAAAGGCATATCATGTTTCCTACAGTATACCGTCTTATTGAGTTGGCAATACTTTTATCGGTGGAGACGGCAATAGTTCAAAGAACATTCTTAGCTATGAAGATTATCAAGATAGAGTTGCGCAACAAGATGGTTGGCTTAATGATTTGATTGTGTGCTACATCGAGCGAGCGATATTCAAAAGTGTTGATCTTGGTGAAATTTAAAAAAAAAAAATCGAATGGAAGATAGAGCTTTGCTATTGCTTGGAACTTCTAGAGCTTTGCTATCGCTTGGAACTTCTAGACGGCATTAAAGCTTCATTATCGGTACGTTTGTAGATTCTACTTATATTTAAATATGTTGTTGTTACCATAGTACTGACTGTGCTTACCATCATATAAACTACTAATGTGTCAAGACAGTTTATTCTTTTGCGTCACTTTTTTACGTTTAAAATTTTGCCCGGCCTTAATTTTTTTTTCATCCTCCGCCACTAGACCAGTAGTTGATCATACCGGCATGATGGTCAGCAAGGCAGCAACCCAGCCCGACGTTTTTAAAAGCAATCTTACCTACAGGAGCTATATCTACCATTCACCTAATACTTTGAGATTGGTGAAGCTTCTGACATTTATCTACGGAGTAATATAAAACTAATAATTAAAACACAAGTGATGAACTAAATTAATACATTAAAAACATTACATTGTGAAATACTCTGGCAAAAAAGTGAAACTGCTAATGTCACCGCTAACGTCACTTCAACATGTTTCATAAAAATATCGTATTTCAGTTACGTTTCAGTTTGATTTCATAACTTTGTGAGTGTACTGAGTTAGCACATGGGGACATCACAGATAACATCACTACTGTAGTTACCGTCCACTTTAAATACAGGTTTTCGGGCAGCAACCACCCTGTCTCCACCGTATATCAGGATTCACACACCTACTCCAGTACAAAAATCAGTAGCTAGCAAGCAACCGTGCCAGCACCACCGAGTCCCCCCGGATCACCGATCATCCCCCCACCCGGATCACCGAGACCGGACAGCGGCGATGAGCTCCGAGCCGCAGCAGCCGCACGCGGTGCTGATCCCGCAGCCGGCGCAGGGCCACGTCACGCCCATGATGCACCTCGCCAAGGTGCTCCACGCCAGGGGTTTCCACATCACCTTCGTCAACTCCGAGTACAACCACCGCCGCCTGCTCCGATCCCGCGGCCCGGGCTCGCTGGACGGCGTCGCCGGCTTCCGGTTCGAGGCCGTCCCGGACGGCCTGCCCCCGTCCGACGACGACGACGTCACGCAGGACATCGCCGCGCTCTGCCTGTCCACCACCAAGCACAGCGCCGCGCCGTTCGGGGAGCTGCTGGCCCGGCTCAACGGCACGCCAGGGACGCCGCCCGTGAGCTGCGTCATAGCCGACGGCGTCATGAGCTTCGCGCAGAGGGTCGCCGAGGAGATGGGAGTCCCGGCCCTCGTGTTCTGGACCACCAGCGCCTGCGGCTTCATGGGCTACCTCCAGTTCGCCGAGCTCGTCAAGAGAGGCTACGTACCACTCAAAGGTACCGCACTAGCTACCTGGAGTTGGGTCTCCTGTAGATAATCAGATCAGCATGAATGTTCTTCTGCAACTTGTGTCAGATCGTGTTGTGTAACTTGTGTCAGATCTTGTTGTGTAACTTGTGTCAGATGCGAGTGACCTGACGAACGGGTACCTGGACACGGCCATCGACTGGATCCCGGGGATGGAGGGCGTCCGTCTGAGGGACATCCCCAGCTTCATCCGAACCACCGACCCGGACGACGTCATGCTCAACTACGACGGCCCCGAGGCGCAGAACGCGCGCGGCGCCCGCGGGGTCATCCTCAACACCTACGACGCGCTGGAGCAGGGCGTCGTGGACGCGCTCCGCCGCGAGTTCCCGCGCGTGTACACCGTCGGCCCGCTCCAGACATTCGCCAAAACCGCCGCCGGCGGAGGCGACCTCGACGCGATCGGCGGGAACCTCTGGAAGGAGGACGCCAGCTGCCTCCGGTGGCTGGACGCCCAGGCGCGGCCAGGCTCGGTCGTGTACGTGAACTTCGGGAGCATCACGGTGGTGACCCCGGCGCAGCTCGCCGAGTTCGCGTGGGGGCTGGCGAGCTGCGGGCGGCCGTTCCTTTGGGTCGTGCGGCCGGACCTCGTCTCTGGCGAGAAGGCCGTGCTGCCGGAGGAGTTCATCCGCGTCACGAAAGACAGGGGCGTCCTTGCGAGCTGGTGCCCGCAGGAGCAGGTCCTCTCGCACCCGTCGGTGGGGCTCTTCCTCACGCACTGCGGCTGGAACTCCACGCTGGAGAGCGTGTGCGCCGGCGTGCCCATGGTCTGCTGGCCCTTCTTCGCCGAGCAGCCGACCAACTGCCGCTACGCCTGCACCAAGTGGGGCATCGGGATGGAGATCGGCAACGATGTGACCAGGGAGGACGTGGCGAGGCTCGTGCTCGAGGCCATGGACGGCGAGAAAGGCAAGGACATGAGAGCCAAGGCGGCGGCGTGGAAGGAGAAGGCCGTGGCGGCGGCGGCGGAAGGCGGGTCGTCAAGCGAGAACCTGGACCGCCTGGTTCAATTCTTGCGCGCAGGGTGCGTGTGATTGCTTGCTGCAAGCTGAATGTGCTTCGAACGAGCTGTGCATGTTTCTTGTCTAGCTGCATGCCTCGAGAACAAGAAATGTCTGGCTAGTAGATGAACAAGACGGAAGAATAATAATAATAAGATAAGTTCTGCAGAGCGCAGCATGGTTCATAACTACTCTATAGTCTATACTACATTCCTCCAGGTGAAAAGCAGTGACCAAGATATTTCGGTGTTAGGATGATTGCGCCAGAGTTCTCCCCGACCAGGCGACTCCGAGTCCACCGCAATCAGCGGTCGACAAAGCCCACACCACAAAAAGGTCATGCAAAGTCATCAAGATCCAAGCGAAGAAATCAGCCAGTCACCCACGCCGGCGACAATTTAGCTCCAATTATGAGACGAGGAGTGAAATGCATCTATGGTCCATGAAGTTGTTGGTCATGTCTGAAACGGTCCTTCAACTCAGAAAATGTACCACTACGGTCCTCAATCTCGATCGGTACGTTCACATACGGTCCTAGATACGATTGACCACCGTATTTTACTGATGTGGCACCGCGGGGCTCCCAATCCAGCTCAGCTTTACCTCAACTCCAACCACGTATGCCACGTCCTGCCTGACACCTTCCTCCACGATCTCAAGAACAACAGCAGTAGCTACATCAGCAGCTCCCTAAACTCCAACCGCCTCAGGCCATCTCCAATGGGGTTTGGATAGATTGAACAAGACAAATCCACAGTCCAACGAGCCAACGCATCCTAAAACGGATAGCGTCGATCGATGTACGGAACGAGCCAAAGCCGGCCAAAATCTAGGTATAGTTTGCATGACCGCGGACACCAACTACTGGCCTCTCGCGTCCTCCTCTTGTCCTCCCCTGGCCTGCATGTTTGCCTCCCAAACCACAACTCCCTCGCGGATAACTTTCCCCTCGCTCCGCAGCCACCCCACCACCACCGATTTGCGACCGCTGTCGACGCCAGCAACCGACGTCGAGACGCCTCCGTCGGTGCGGCAACATAGGACGCGCCCCGGCAGTTTTGCATGTGCTTTCGCGGCCTCGGTGCAGCGTCAGAGGCCGCCGCCGCCGACGTTCTAGTCCTCTCGCCGACATCAGCTTCGCCTTTGCCGAAAGAGGTGAGCTCTCATGCACCGTGCTTCCAGGCCGCAAGTCGGCCGGGGTGACCATTGCCGCAGGTCCCTATGGAGACATTGGATTGCCCCTGCCCGCGAGGTATTCGATGAAATGGGTCAACTAATTTGTCCCATTTTACTTGTAGATCATGGTAGATAGCGATGACTTGTAGATCCATGCTGATTTGGTTGAGCATATGTGGACGCATCTTGACAACAATGTTGTAAACAAGAAAAATGATGAAAATCCGAAGAAAACAATGCCTAAGCTATTTGTATCATTTTACATTTTATTTGAATAAGTACTTTGTCATTTAATAGGTGGACAATAATTTTATGTAATAAATCTGGATAATTTAAATTTATTTATATTTTTTCTTATGATTTTATATGCCTTATATTGAGTAAAAGGCCAAATGCGAAATACTTTGGCCGTGACCCATATCTAGCCGTGTTGGGTGCAGCGTTACCCAAACGGCTGGGCGGACGCCAGCCACTGTCCGCGCGTCCGAGCACCCACCCAAACGATCGCAAGCATGGTGGCAATGACGATGTAGAGGGGTGGAAGTCGGCTCGAGCGTGGGTGGGAGTCGGGTCGGGCGTGGGTGGAAGGTGGGAAAAGCGGTGCGTCTGGCTGTCAGGCAGAGCCCACGTGCGATTTCTGACGTGCGGCGAGGCGCCGGCGCGTCCGATCCACGCCATTTGCGAACAATTTCTATTGGACTCGAAAACGCGTCGACGCTTTTAATTAAAGCGCACCGGTGTGAGGCATTTTAGCCGTCGGCCTTCAAAAAGCCATCGAGGCCGCTTAGCGAGATGAAAACGTTTGAAACTTGCAGCTAAGCTAGATCGATTAGTGATAGTAACAAAAAGTAGTGTACGCAGTAACGTACTTACACATACACGCGATTGTATTTGCTACGGACCCATCGAGCATGCCTTTTCTTATTGCTTCACGCGACTGGGCACTGGAAGACCGCAGCGGTCGTCATTTGTAGTGAGGACGGACCGTATATGGACGTACCTAGCGAGATTGGGGACCGTAGTGATGCATTTTCTAAGTTCCGGGACTGTTTAAGACATAGCCAACAACTTTAAGGACTGCAGATGCATTTCATCTGAGCTACCAGGTGGAAATCTGCAAGGCTGGCGCCGCGCGGAAGAACAGCTAATAAACCACCCGTCACATGTCATCGTTACAACAGAAAGAGAAAACAGAAACGATCGAGCGGACACGTCCAAGAGCCGACTACAGCAGTGTTGCCGTAGCTCCAAGATGGTTCGAATCCATGATGTAGCCGTTCCAATCCAAAACTTACATCAAAAATAAAACTAAGGCTCTCTCTATATAAGTAATCCTAATAGAAATTAAAAGAGAACCGAAGGTGAAGAGAAGCAATTTATAGACTACGCTGTCATCTATATTAAGTAGAAATATCTCTTATCGTATCCTTCCGAGATCTTCATAAATAGATTCTGATGCTCTACACATTTTAGAGACGGTCGTTAATGGAGCGTACCTTGTATATAACATATTGGTGAAGAGAAGCAATTTATAGATTACGCTGTCATCTATATTGAGTAGAAATATCTCTTATCGTATCCTCCCATTGTGTAGAGATCTTCGTAAATAGATTCCGATGATCTACGCATTGTAGAGACGGCCATTAACGGAGCGTAGCCGTGCATCGGTAGATGACATGTATAATAGATTTTTTTATCATTAAATACTTTATCATTTCTACATAGTCCTACCGATTGAATAGTGCTTCCACCCTAATAAGTAGCTTACAATTGCGTCATTGAGCCAATTGTTGATTATATCGCAACATTGCACAATGGGTATAAGGTAGAACCGGTCATACTGATCTAGAAAATTTGCATTGGAAGAATTAATAAGTGCTTTATAGGGTCATGGTGATAAAAGACACACGTTTACTTTGCTTCCAATCATGTTTTGCAAGCTTATTTTTGGTAAGAATTACTACTCGACGAAGATACCACGCGAAAACCTTGATTTAAGAAGGATCTTCATTTTCCAAATTTTCCTATTATTATCAACTGGCACGTCAGGTTCGATCAAATCTTTGTACACAGAATTCACTGGGCTCATGAAGATTCCATTAAAATTCATCAGACCCTCTGTCAAATGGACCATAGCCATACGCTGTAGAAAACAGATGCTTGCCTATTACAACACCTTAACTACCGTATAACTTTTGTGGCGTACAATATTGTACAAAGTCGGATATTTTTTTCGAAGCGTGGGATTACCTAGCCATTTATCCTCCCAGAACATAATTTCCGATCCATCCCTAATTGAGAAAGAACCTTATAGGAAGGAGAAACTCTTCGTCAACATTAGTCCAACCTAGAAGTGTGAGTCACTAGGTTTCCCATAAACCCAACATAGTGAATGTGATCCAACGTACTTTTTCTTAAGTAAGGTTTGCGAAACCTCATCTTGAGCAAGAAGCTTGAAAATTCATTTAACAAGGAGGCACCTATTCTTGACCTCAAGGTCATGAATCCCAAGTTCCTTGATATTTAGGCCGGCAATCCACACTCCACCCAATCGATATTTTTTTTTCTCACTATCACCTTGCCAAAAGAATCTTGATTGAAAATTTAGAAGAATGATATCGTATACAGAACAATGTTACTTAGTACTGAGTTTATGAGAACCAATTTTCCTCCCAAAGATAAGAATTTACCTTTCCAACCACTTAATAATATCATTTGTAATCGCTCTTCTACCAATTTCCATGAAGCATTTGTAAGTATCCGATAATAAATCAGAATATCCAAGTACCTTATAAGAAACTGCACTTATCTACAGTCAAACAATTCAGCATACAAATAGGCATCATCTTGATCCTCACCAAAACAAAACTATTCACTCTTATGGAAACTTCTTCTAGTTTCTTTCCTTTATTATGTCATTTTCTATAAAGATGACTATATCTTTGGTATTTGAAAGGACATAGATGCTGTCTAGACGGGTGAATTGGTAATTTAAAATTTTACGAGGTAGGCTTAACAAATGTGAAAAAAACTAGCGTTTACTTTATCAAGCTCAAAACCTATATACTATGGTTCAGCTAAGTGCACCAATAATTTATGCTAAACATGACAAGAAACTATGTGATAGCAAGATATATAACTTCAAGCATCGAAGGCTATCAGCACTACTACAAAATAGATAATCAGTGGCACACCTATATTGACTATCAGTGGCGCACCCTATCACGCCACTGCTAACTGTTAGCACTGGCGCACAAGTGGTGCACCATTACTATCTGGCTTAGTAGTGGCGCATCACGTAGTGCGCCACTACTAGCTCACTGGTGCGCCACTACTATTTCTTCTAGGTGCGTCGCTGCGCAAAAAAGAAGCGTGCCACTACGAAAATTTGAAATTTGGATCTGAATCTGGCACATTTTTTTTAATTTTTTTTGCTCGTTTTTATTGACCGAATTATTTGACCCGTTCATGTCCATGGTCATTCCCTAGCTGTCGGTGAGGATGGAGGAGAGGTGATGATGGAGGAGGAGGAGGAGGAGGAGGAGGAGGAGGAGGAGGAGGAGGAGGAGGAGGAGGAGGAGGAGGAGGAGGCCGGAGTTGAAGAAGGTGGAGGAGGGGGAGTTGAAGAGGAAGAGGAGGATGAGGACGGGATTGAGGAGGAGGAGGAGGGGGAAGTAGAGGAGGCCGGAGTGGTGTAGGATGTAGAGGAGGAGGAAGTGGAGGGGGAGGTTGGAGTGCCCGGAGTGGAGGAGGAGGAGGAGGAGGAAGGAAGAAGGAGTTGGAGGAGAAGAGAGTGGAGAAGTAGTAAAGTAGGAGGAGGAGGAGGGTGGGGATAAGGGTAAAGGGTTGGTAGCCGACCATTTCGAATTTCGCAGGGCAGAAAGTTAGTAGTGGCGCTGTTGGAGATATGCCCAAGAGGCAATAATAAAATGTTTATTATAATATAACTTTGTATTTATGATAAAATGGTTATTATAAAATCATCAAAACATTATTACTCTTCATAGATAAAATAAGTGAAATATGTGAAACATAGACCATCTTGGAAAAAAGTGAAACATAAAAAATTGTTACTTTAATGAAACACATCGATTGGGCACTTATCTACAAAAGGAACTTAATAGAAACATGAACTATTAATTAAAATTAGTGAATCATGTACCATCTTTTATCAGATCAAATTACTAGTCTATCAATATGTGTACACCAAATGAGTACTAGTGAAAATGTAATGTCCATTATAGTAAAAAGTGGTACCTACCTCCTGACAAGTGAAATATAGTTTGTTCGTTATCATCATAATATGAAACATGACTAAGATTGTGAAACTAAGAGCAGAAATTTCTTGAAACTTTTTTCTCCTTTACTAGTAAATAATCGAAACATGCCTGGAAAAAATGTGAACACATAGTTCATCCATGAAAAATTAACTGAAACCACCAAAATCATGCTATCAATACTTTTCCCATCCTTCATTGATAATAAGTGATAGTGCATGAACAAGTCCTAAAACAAAGTCCATCCCCGAAAAATAAGTGGAACCTGCAAAATTTGTACTTTTGTGGAACACGGCATAATAATATATGCAATTTAAGTTTACTAGAACATAAACCATCCATCTTAGAGTATTGTAAGCAAAATATTTTTTCCTTGGAATTATTAATTAAACATTCTATATTGTACTAAGTGAAACACTAGAGAAAAATATGGAAACTATTTCATGTATCGGTTAATAAGTGAAATATGCAACACGAGAGGATGAACTAGAAATATCCCCAAATTTAGTTGCACAGATTAGAAATTCCCCAACATCTAAGGATGAACAAAGAAAATCCTCAAATCCACAGACCCCTTCATCTCTAATTCATCCGGCACTCCCACTGGAAAATCGTCGATTGCAACTGTAGCTCGCCGGAGCCAGAGGCGACGGGCGTCGTCCTGCCTGGCTCAATTACAGGGATGGCGCCGGCGACGCTTCGGTACGGGCGATCCAGATGTGACCACCGTCGTGGATGCCAAATCCGGACATGGCGAGTCGAGGATCGAGACCGTCTTCCTCGACGGTGCTGCTGTTGCGCACCTCAAAGCAGAGCCGCGGCTCTTTCCGCCGAACCTTGCACAGCAGAGCGTCGTGGATGCAAAGATCCTAAGGCAGGAGGAATCCGGGATCTGTAGCCGGATGAGTCGGTTGAGGGCCGACGCGCTGTCGCGCTCTGCCACGCATGCGGCGACAGGCTCAAGGAGGAGGAGCACCATACGATAGGCAGCCAGAGATACCGTTGCAGCGTCGCTCCGGCTGCTGCCTCGCTCAAGAACCCGCTCGCCGTGCCGCCAGTTTTTCCTGAATCGACTGAGAGAGAGAACGGGGAGAGAGTGAGAGACAGAGTCCCGACGAGGAGGCAGGAGGTAGATATTTTCCTAGTGATGGTAGGGCCTACACAGGTATTCGTTCCGTTCCTTGTTTGGTATCTCATCCGTATCAAATTAAGTGGAAAGGGGATCACCAATCTTAGAATCGGGTGGACGGTGGATGAAACTCGTACACCTACCGGCGCCGGTAGAATCGCTGCGTTCACCGAATAAACCACCCGTCATATCTCATTGTTACAACAGCAAAAAGAAAAACAGACACGATCCAATGGACACCGTAGTCTTGCCGTAGCTCCAACACCGCTCTAATCCATGACCAGTGGCGGAGCGTGACCGAAAACAAAGCATGGGCCAAACAGCGATGCAAACCATCAAAGCTTCTATAGACTGGGCCAGATAAGGCAAATTCGAACAAGTAGTAGAAATACATGGGCTATTTAGCCTGTAATTTGTGTTTTCCAATGAGCAAAGACTGGGCCACAACCCTGTATGGCCTCCAAGACGC
The DNA here is from genome assembly GCF_022539505.1 of Lolium rigidum. Classification (NCBI taxonomy): domain Eukaryota; kingdom Viridiplantae; phylum Streptophyta; class Magnoliopsida; order Poales; family Poaceae; genus Lolium; species Lolium rigidum. Next base: position 235,626,921 of record NC_061509.1, read on the forward strand.
TCCGCCCCTGTCCATGACGCAGCCGTTCCAATCCAAAACTTACATCGCTCTAATCCAGACGAAGGAAGAAAAGGTTTTGGTCGACCACCCTTTGTCGGCATACCAAGAAAGTATGCTAACCTAGTGGCATTAAAAGTTGGTTGGCACGTGTAGGTAAAGTTGCACACCTTGCAGGGTTAAATCTTTTCGGAAAGCCGTGTCCACAATTTGGTGATGAATTCTGTGATCATAGATAACATAAACCTAAACGTAAAACTTGGCGACAGTGTAAATAAGGATATCTCCTCAGGGTACAGGAGGTGCTCCTAGTTGATAGGTTCAGCTGATGATGAAGATTCGATGGATTTCAACATGTTTATATATAGATCTAGAGTTATCGCTCTCTTAATTATCCTTTTCAAAGGTTCCGAGTAGTCGAGTTTCATCTCTCCCCTGTAGTATAGAGAAAACTAGCTTCACGCAAAAAAAACTCCACAAAAAGCATCGTATACCCAATTTACTAACAGGTTGTATTCAATCTTTGTTGAGGCTATGTACTCAGCTTGTTACATTTCTGGGCAGACCAAGATGCTCAGATGGATGGTGGTTTCTTCCGTTGATGTCGACGAGTAGTTTGCGGTTCCCAGGCAGCAGCCCGAGCATTATGGGCTGGAACATCGCGTTATGTTATGGCCACTTAGGCCCTTTTGCTATTTTGTTATTTAGACTAACATAATTTGCTTTCCGTTGGTTGTTGTACTGTTGGTCAAATGCGTGTAATAATTTGGAACTTGACTCTATTAAAAGTTGTAATATTATGGTTTTCAGTCATAGAGTTATGCTTATGTTACCGAGGCTCTCGAGGTCTAAGTTAAGCTTATATTAGATGAATATTTGGATTGGTCCCAACCTCCAAAGACGCCACATAACACGAATTACATAGCATTTTAACGATCCAAAGTTTTTTTTAAGTTGCAACACCATGTGAAACTAAAAAAAAGTCACACTTGTATCCCATGTGGCAACTCATACTAGCACGGATCACAATGCAGTTCTATGATATATGAGTTTGTTGAAAATTAAGCTAATTCTCAGTTGACTGAAAAAATTCAGCTAAACCAAGCTTGGCGCATGTGACTACTAGAGGTTACTATTATGGCTTAGGAGCAGAGACTTGGTGGAAGGGGAGAAAAACGGTTTTGCTCTCTCGGGTCGCCCCTCCAGGCGACTGAGAGGGCGAAACCCTAGCCCGCCGCCGCCGCCCTTCCCCCCTTCAGGCTCTCCTCGTCGCCCCCCAAGGCACCGCCGGGCTAAGCCCACGACGTCGGTGAAAGGGGCGGCGGGGATCTGGGCGCCCGCCTCCCCGCGCGTTTGCTAGCTGGAGGATCTCGCACGGGGTCTGCTTCGGTCGATGTCGCCGTTCCGGGGCGCCCTCTGCTCCGTCGGCAGGTCTCTGGCCTGGCCGAAGGCTCGGGAGGCGCTCTACGGCGGTGGCCTCGGTGGGGCCCTGGGTTTCGAGGCGGCGGCCTCGTCGGGGGTGAGGGCGGCGTGGACTGCCGGCGGGCTCCGTCTCGCCGATGCCGGTGGCCGTGCTCCTTGGCTACGCGGGTGGCGAGGCGCCGGTGGAAGAGACGCGGTGGGGAGATCGCCCGGTGGTCTCTCGCGCCGGATCCGGAGCCGTTGCCTTCCGCGCGTCGAGCTCAACCCCGCCCAACCCCGGACTTGCTCGGTGGGTTGCCGCAGCTTGGAGGTGGAGCGCTGGACCGGGGGAAACTCTTGGCCGACGGGGCGGCCACGAAGTCGTCGACGCTGTTGGCGCCGATCTCCTTCTTCAAGCCGATTTCGAGGTACTATGTCCCCTCCCTGCCTAGCCTATCTCGGGTGAAAACCCAAAAGCCTCGGCTTGGGCGGCGGCGGCGCTCCGGCGTCGTGCCCTTCCTGAAGGCGCCGCCTTGGGATGGCTAGGTCAGTGGTTGTGTCGTCGACGGTGGTTTGGCCGCTGGGAGCGGGCGTCTTCTCGTGTTGCGGGGCTAGTGCTGGTGTGGCGTTCGCTTCTCCCCGGTGATCTCTGCCTTGGTGAGTGAGAGGGGAAGGGTCCCCTCTCCGGTAGCCGCAGTGTTCCGGTGGTTGAGCTGGGTACCAACCATGGGCACTGGCACTTTCTTTTCTCGCAGCTTCGGTGCGTTCTTTTCTGGCAGTTTGGGTCGCGGCGTGGTGACGGGTGCTGTGGCGGTGGTGGCGGTCTCCGGCAATGTCGCGGTGCGGCGGGGTTCAGCACCTTCCCAATCCCATATCTTTGTCCAGACGTGCTCGTGGTGAGCAGATCCCCTCTTGACGGGTGCGGCGCCCCCGATCCGGGGCGAGAAAACAGGGTGTTTTCTTCGGAGGTGGAGCGTCTGGCATTGTGTTTCTTCTATGGTGTTCGACGCTGGTTCAAGTCCTCCGTGGCATGCTTCCAATTCCTCGCTTTCTCTTCAGTTAGTTCTCTGCGCGGGACAATGGCGTCGATGATCAAGCTTCGCTTCAATGTTTTTTCTTTTTAGTGCTTGTTTTTCATCGCCTGTAAGCTGTTTTTCAGCATCTTGTAAACTCTGGCCGTTGTGGGCTTTATTAATTTAAAATCGGGCTCATGGAGCCTTGAATCTAAAAAAAGGTTACTATTATGTAATGAAGAACAATAATAACACTCACAATTCAGCCTAGAGGCATTTGACCTATATATTTTGCAGGCACTTATCGACCAAAAATACAATGTAATGAGAGAGCTAAATTTCTTCATGCGTCGTTCACTTGCAGCTTCTAATGGTCTTACACTGAATCATGTAATGAGCATTTCATATACACTTTTTTTTGACAACTCAAATAGATGCACCAGCTAGATAAACATCTTTTAGAAAACAACCAAAACATAAGCCAGGCTAGATCGGCCATGCATATGTGCCCATGCCAGAACTTGTAGAGAATAGTACCGGTACTACTAAGCACGAATCCATTGTAGCAGAAGCATAGTAAGTTCAGGATTATAAAGAAACACGACGCACGCATAGTTTGAGGACCTCATGCTCATGCGATTCAGCGTTCCTGCTTTACTTCCTTCATTTCCTTCTTGTCCTCGTATTTGTACGTGCTCGCATCACGCACCATCCGCTCGATCTCTTCCTTGCTCAAACCGCCCTTGTCGTTAGTGATGGTGATCATGTTCTTGTTACCGGTCTTCATTTCCTCCGCCACCACCTTCAGGATACCGTTTGATTCGATTTCAAATGTCACATTGAACTTTGACACGCCCCTCGGTGCTGCAGGGATGCCATCGAGCATGAACTTGCCGAGAAGACGGTTGCGCTGGGTGAATGCAGCCTCACCCTCGTACACCTGGATTAGCGCGGCCGTCTGGTTGTCACAGTCTGTCGTGAAAACACCCTCCTTCTTGATTGGGATCGTGGTGTTCCTGGGGATCAGAACGCTCATGAAACGATCTCTGTCAATCTCTATCCCGAGAGACAGTGGTGTGACGTCGAGTAGGAGCAGGTCCTGCGCCTTTTGGTTGTACTCCCCGTTGAGGATGGCGGCCTGGATAGCTGCGCCGTAGGCGACGGCCTCGTCAGGGTTTATGTTCTTGCAGAGCTTCTTGCCGTTGAAGAAATCCTGGAGCAGCTGCTGCACCTTGGGGATATTGGTGGATCCCCCGACGAGCACAACATCATCAATCTGTGACTTGTCCATCTTGGCGTCAGTGAGGCACTTCCTCACATGCTCCATGCACTTGCGGAACAGGTCCATATTGAGCTCCTCGAACCGAGCACGAGTGATGCTCCCATAGAAGTCAATGCCGTCTTGGAGCGAGTCTATCTCAAACTTAGCCTGCGCTGTCGAGGACAACATTCTCTTGGCCCTCTCGCATGCTGTCCACAGCCGCATGAGCGCCCTCGGGTTGCTTCCAATGTCACTCTTATGTCTCTTAAGAAAATCCTGCACAAAATGCTCCACCATCCGGTTGTTGAGATCCTCACCGCCGAGGTGAGTGTCACCGGAAGTGGCCTTGACCGTAAAGGTGTCCCTGTCAATATTGATAACAGATATATCCAAAGTGCCGCCACCAAAATCAAATATCAGCACCGTCTTCACTTCACCGTTGTCGTACACCATGTCCATCAGGCCATAGGCTATGGCCGCTGCTGAGGGCTCGTTGATGATGCGAATGACGTTGAGGCCAGCGATAGTGCCAGCGTCCATGGTGGCCTGGCGTTGTGAGTCGTTGAAGTAGACCGGGACAGTGATGACGGCATTTTTCACCGTGGTTCCAAGGTAGGACTCAGCGGTCTGACGCATCTTGACTAGCACCATAGAGGAAATCTCTTCTGCCGAGAAGTGCTTCTCCTCACCCCTGTACTGCACCACGATTGTCGGTCGGTTACTAGGACCTGAAATCACCTTGAAAGGCCATAGCTTGATATCTCCTTGCACTGACACATCACTGAATCGCCGGCCGATCAATCGCTTTGCATCTGAAGATAATACTAGTAGTTAGATTGAATAGTACGTACATTTCACATAGCTAGAGGTATATACACGCGAAAAATAGAGCTTGTGTTGCTACTTCCAAGTTATAGTTTTGACAATAACTTAACATCACAAAATACATATTAAAAGACCATTTCACAGAATTATAGTAACCACTTTATCAGATAGCTAACATGTTCGTCTGTGTTTCCACAAAACAGACCCGCGATCGTTTGTAAAACTGGATTCTTTTAAGTTTAATAAAAGCAGCCGTATGCGGCATTTTGATGCAGAGTCTGAGGCAACCCATTTCGAAAAAACGTCAAAAAATGTCCAAGTAAAGCATGTTTTCTGATATGATTAATCACTAATAAAATTTATAATTTTGCAAATTTTTCTTCATGGGTAGTTTCACACAATTTGTAGTCATAAACTTAAATCAAGACCAAAATGAATCATTTATTTCAATGTTTCAATATATAGACGAGGAAATAAGACAGGAGAGGCAGTCAATGTTACCATGTCAGTAACTTACGATATAGTGTATATAGAAGTATTTTCTCAATTGAAAATGATTAATTTAAATTATCTCTACACATGCATCAGTATATTGTAAAAAGTGAAGATGGTCATTAGCCCCAAGCTCATATTTGCAATTGATTTCTCCATTTATTTCGGCACAAAAAATCTCCTTTGTTGAAAGTTTTCGATGAATTTTCCCCATGATGCATATGGCAGCTCTGAGGGCTTCTTCCATACCCATATTTGTATAGAAATTGGAGGGGTAGAATCCTAAAGATTTTTCTTAAGTGATTTTAGATTTTTAGGCTGGTTCTCATTACTTATTTTCTCTCAATATTATTTGGGACTAGATTCCAAAGCAAGTTTTTCATTTTACTCAACGAAATATCTAATATCTTTCGTTTTCCATTACAAATTTAAACATTCGGATTAAATAGAAATGTGAGATAGAAAATTGAAAATGTATTTTCCCTGTTCATACGTGTTTTAAATCCTGCAAATGAAAGAAGGTGTACTTGTGCGTAACCAAGTAGAATGCAAGAGTTCAGTGAAACGATTTCAAAAACTTTCGGAACTTATTGGTACAGTGGTACTCGTATATGGTGCTTAGTGCTTAGGATAAATAAATAAAATAATGGAATAGAAAATTCATAGCCTGAAAGAAAAGATGCACAACTACACCTAAGCCGTAAGCACCCCATATAAGTAGTACAGTACTGGACTAAGCATTTGACCACCGGAAAAAAAAGATGGCAGGTATCTGAAGCTCTGAACATATTGGGGATGCTACAGACTCAAAACGCCGTGAAGCTGTGAAACTTACACGACTAAACTGCCGCTGAAAAGAAGAGGAGCACTCACCGAAAACAGTGTTGACAGGGTTCATGTCCGCCTGGTTCATGGCCGCGTCGCCAACGAGCCGCCATGACTCGGTGAAAGCCACGCAAGACGGGGTGGTGCGGCTGCCCTGGTCATTGGCGATGACCTCGACCCGTTGGTGCAGCGGTCGCCACACGGCCACGCAGGAGTAGGTCGTCCCGAGGTCGATGCCGATCGCCGGCCCGTCCACCTTGGTGCTTGCCATCTCCGCACGACAAGGCAGAAAATGGAGGAGAGGTTGAAGTAGAGGAGCGAGCTGCCTGAGAATGCCAGGGGTTGCATTTATCGATTAGAGGAAGGCAAGAGGGCGTCGCCTCGGTAGTGGAAAATCATACTACTCCACTTGGGGATCCGAAGAATTTATCTCGGGAGATACAATAGCACATGACGCCGCGAAATGAAGGGTCGTTTTGACGATTTGAATTCGTTGGGAAAAAACATATACTCCTGCGTGGCCCATGCGTTTGGTTTGTGATGTGTTTGATCTCTTCGTCAGTTGTACCACTACTGCATGTGAATGGTAGAAGTCATGCTATGCGTACGATTATTTTCATACGATTTTGGTACGACTTCGGGTAGTTAGAACGTGTGCGGTGTTGAGGCGGGTCTCGCCGTTTAGCACCAAGCTGGAGGCCCACAAGTCAGGAAAAAAAATCAATTTTATACACGATTCTTTCCCAATATCCCGATTCATCTCCTATTTTCTAGCGACTGCAACCATTATCGTCTTCCCCAAATCACAACTCGCCATGGATGCTAAGGGCTAGAGGACGGACAAGGAAGAGATGAAGAATATGGGCACAATTGGATGAGGGAGAAGATGGGCGTCACAGCAGCGGATGGGGACATCGTGCGCTGGGGGCTGGCTCGACGGCGGCTCTCTCAGCGACTGCTAAGTGAGGAAGACCGATGCGATGACCAGACGGTGAAACGAGGCCTGGTTGCTGGCTGCGGCAACCAGGGAGAAGATGCGGCGGCCGGATTGGTCGGCCGGTCACCGGCTTTAGATGCCGGCGATGTCCCGACGCAATGACCATGGTCGGGAACGCACGGAAGCATCAGGGAGGTGGCGCGGTCGGGGAAGGCAGGCAGGGAGGGGCTGCAAGGAAACGTCAGTACAGTTATCGGACGTAAAACGTCTTGTGTGAAGCAATTTCGATGGTAGAATTGATGCACTTCTAGTTCTCGCACAACACGATCAGACTGTTACTCAACAGCTCTCCTCTTTCTGATCAGCCTACACACAATTCAACACACGGAGACCATTTTCAAATATAAACGTTGCGGCAACTCCATCTGTGCATACCAGTTCAAGCAGAGACTGACGCGATCCCACTCCAACGCGACACTTGTGCGTGAAGTGATGGTAGAGATGTCTTCACCGTCAGGGCCGATATGGTATTTTCTTTGTGAACTCTGTGCTGAAGTGGACACGGGTTCCACCTACTCCTCTTCCTTCTCTACCGGGAAATACGGGTCTCCACTCGGTGACCAATTATCTATGAGGGCACAGCCCATACATATCAAAGGATACAAGTATACTTCGGCAAAATTTGGGCCGGACCGGGCGCGAAAAAGCCCGAAGATGGAAACTTAGGCCTGAGTCTGGCCCAGCCTGATTGTCGGGCCTGAAAAATCAGTCCCGGGCCAGGCCCAAAACGTGGAAAATCCCATCCTAGCCCGAGCGGCCTAAACCACCTTATATCTAAATCACAAGTTTTTTAGGCTTGAGCCTGTCCTAGCCCGGGAACTGCTATGCGCCGACCTGGTCGGCGCGTGCGGGGTGCCGCACACCCCCAGCGTCTAGGTCGGGTAGTTTGGGCCGCGGCCCATTAGCTCAGGTACGATTTTTTTCTTCTTCTCTTTTTTCTGTTTTTTCTGTTATTAGTATTTTCTCTTTCAAAATCTAACATTTTTTATGAAATTATTTTTCAAGATTTTTTTCAAAATATGAACATTTGTTAGTTCAACAGTTTAAAAATTTGAAAGATTTTATATTTTGATTATTTTTAAAAAATTATATTTTTCAAAATTTGAACATTTTCCATGTTTGAACGGTTTTTAAATTTGAACGGTTTTTTAAATTTGAACAATTTTCATGTTTGAACGATTTTCAAGTTTAATTTGAACATTTTTCATGTTTGAACAATTTTCATGTTTGAACGATTTTTAAATTTGAACATTTTTCATGTTTGAACAATTTTCATGTTTGAACATTTTTTTAAAATATTTCTATTTTTCGAATCTGGAAAATAAAATTAAAAAAAGGAAACAAAAAAACAAAAAAAACAAAAACAGAAAACAGAAAAAAGAAAACAGAAAAAAAGAAACAAAAAAAGAAACAAAAAAGAAAAGAAAAATCGAAAAAGGAGGCAGCCCGCACCTAACTGGGCCGGCCCGTACCGCTCGCGGGTGTGCGGCGCGCGGTACGCGCCGACCTGGTCGGTGTATAGGGTTTGCCTCCTAGCCCAAGCCTAGCCCTACACGCAATCTTGACCTGGTCTGGCCCGGGATTCTCGGGCCAAGCCGGGATGCCCATACTCAAATAGGTACAATTATAATTATAGTATGTTTAATATAGGTCATAGGGTTGTAAATCCATATAATTGGCTTGATATATGTGTTTTAGGTTTGATGTGCTCAATTTTTTCAATTGGGTTAACTTTCGCGAGCTAGTCAAGTTGCAAGTATCTCCTGAATAGGTTCTAAGAGGGTTACATAAGTTTTAGGAACAATTAATTTTAAATAAAAGAGAATAACAATGCCATCTGTGGATGTTTGATACATAGTCATTAATTTTTACAATGAAATGGCTGACGAAGCTAGAGTGCAATAAGATGATTTGAGAGAAACATTGATACTTCATACAATCTAGAATTGCGTGTTTTGCTTACGTCAACTTCTAATTTGAAACACTCAACCAAGTGTTTGAGATATTTAGGCTGGCCATAGTGGTAAGTATCATGCATATGATACTTGAGTATAGTACTATCCCTATAATGGTTAGTATCATGAAGTAGTGTCATAGTCATGATATATTTATTACTTTTTAGAATCCTAATGTAAATTTGTACACAAGATTTGTTTGGCATTAACTTTTCTCGTGACATGCGCTATGATACAGTATCCACATATGTTACTCCTCCTTAATTTCATAATTTCCTCTATAGTACTCTAATTTCCTCTCTCCTCCTTAATTAACTGTCACATTATTATTTTTGTGGGTTCAATATGCATGATACTAGTTATAATACTAGCACTATGGGTAGTCTTAAGGATACCATGGGAAGGGATGCATATAATGCACGATAGTACAACATAAACTAAAAATATGGAGAAATGCACTAGTATAGGTTTGCTTGGATTCATAATGAATGAATATAATACACATGAGATTTCTTATGAAATTCCATCGTATTAAATAAAGATTTTTTTAGATGGGATGTCGTTGGAGTTCAATAGCACAAAATGCATGTTTAACGGAAAATATTAGATGGTCGTTGTAGGGGCCATCACCAGTGCTTGCCATTCAAAAAAAAATATTATAATGCTCTGACAAATATGTGTCTTGATATACATGAGATTTTACGTTGTTAACTTTGCTAGTTATACTAGAGCATTAGTATTAAAGATAGTATACCGAAGGACGTCAATTAAAAACATACCTTTAACCACATAAGAGTTGCAAATTAAATAGTTTGGTATAAATGTTTTAACTTGGAATAATCCCACAAAATGGTACCGTGGTCATGGGAGGATGGTGTCGGAAGTACAACCCATGATAAGAAATGTGACGATACACATTAGAATTTGGTAGGATGGTGGTGCCAATTGTGTTTCCAACGGCTACAGAGAAAGAGGGGGCACCAACGCAGCAATAGATAATAGCACTGGTGGGTTTCATTTTTTATTTTTATTTTTATTTTTCTTTTTATTTTTCTTTTTCTTTTTTCATTTTTCATTTTCATTTTGTTTGACTCGTTACTCTCTCAATTTGATCATTGTTAACACAAATTACACTTAATCTTTAGTCAAATTCGAGACTTGGTCACTTACCGGTCGGTCACCCATCCTCACACTACTCCACCCTCAGCACGCTTAACTCCTTGGTTCTTGACTGTTGCGCTCCCGCGAATGTGATTGTACCTTGTTGTACATATTCCCATAAGATAATAATACAGAATTCCAATGTGAGGAATTTGAATATTTATATAATATGGCCAAATAATTAATATCTTTAACTCTATAAACCGCAACTGGACAAATAATATATGCATTACTATTAGAAAAATGTGAGAAATTTGAATATGAAATAATTTTGTTTTTATTCATTTTCTATTATTATTATCAAATAATATATGCATTATTCATATAATATGGCCAAATAATTAATATCTTTAAATCTGTAAATCGCAAGTGGACAAATAATATATGCATTACTATTAGAAAAATGTGAGGAATTGGAATATGAAATATTTATATTTTTATTCATTTATTATTATTATCAAATAATGTATGCAATAATATGGCCAACTAATTAATACATTTAAATATGTAAATCGCAACTGGACAAATAATATATGCATTACTATTAGAAAAATGTGAGGAATTTGAATATGAAATAATTTTGTTGTTATTCAATTTTTATTATTATTATCAAATAATATATGCATTATTCATATATTATGGCCAAATAATTAATATATTTAAATCTGTAAACTGTAACTGGATAAATAATATATGCATTACTATTTGAAAAATGTGAGGAATTTGAATTTGAAATAATTTTGTTTTTATTCGTTTTTTTATTATTATCAAATAATATATGCGTTATTCATATAATATGGCCAAATAATGTGGGGAATTTGGATACGACACAATTAATATGTGAGGAATATGTAAACCGCAATTAGAAAAATTTGAATAACAATAGAAAGATTTGATATATTGAAACGATTCATAGATCATAAAATATAGAAGACACACACCGTAACACACACCACACCACCATCTACTCATCATCTTTAAATATTGGGATGATCAACATGGCTATTGTAGCCAACTAGCCCCAATGCCTCCTAGCCATCTCGAAACCCAGGCGAGCGTCTAGAGCGGCATAATGCACTTATTCGTAGCTCAATGGAACATTGGCCCATCCAAAAATAAGTTCATCTTCTTTTTCTTCTGCGGCGTCCTTCTTCTTGTACTTCTTCCTCTTCTTCTTCTCAAGGTTTGTCCCTATGGTAGAGTTTGCCAGATCATATAGACTCGGAGTGGGCTTGTTCGTAGGGTTCGGGAGTATCTTCTGGAGGCTGAACGCAGAAGTAATATTAATACCGTAGGGACTCAGCATTTCCACATCTTTGTCGATAGCCGCGCAGCAGAATTTGATGTTCTCGTTGCAAGAATTCCTTGAGAACTTGTGGCACTTCATCAGCCCAACAAATCTGGAATATCAAAGTCTCGGTCACCACCGAGAGTTGAAGGACGGCGGCGCGCTGATCACCCTCGCGAGGTTCGGTGAACTCGCAGTCCAAGCCGATGCACTTGGTTGGTGCAGCGTCGAGAAAGTCCCTCTTGATGGCGTGGATCCACTTCTCCACTCTTGATGCACGGAGAGCAACCATGACCTTGAAAGACATCCCTTTAGCCATGAGGTGGTATATCTGAGATCGAGGAGCCGGGACGCGCGCGAGGTGTTCCATTCAGGCCGGAACGTCGACGGGGAGAGAGCTTTTGTGGGAGAGATTATGGAGATGTGAGAAGAGATGTGTGGCAATGGTGAGGAGATGTGAAGCATATATGAAGGTGAGGAAGGTGAATATGAACAAACCGGCCACGGTGATCAATTCCCGTGGCCGGCCACCGGCGTCGGCGACCCAAATTCCTGCACGTCGATTGATTTCTGCGCCAGTAATGGCGACGACGATCGGGTTCCGCGTGGGAACAAACCGTTGGACTTTATGTCCCGGCTCGTGTCACCAGCCGGGACAAAAGAGCTGCCAACAGGCCACAAAAGGCCTTAGACCCTTTTGTCCAGATTTGAGGCACCAAACGGGACAAACGGTCCTTAAAGAACCGGGATAAAAGGCCCCGTACCCTTTCACTGGTTTCGTGGCGACGTGGCCTGACTATTTGTCCCGGCTCCAGACTGGTCCGGGACAAAAGGCCTGAACGAAAGGTCCGTTTTCTACTAGTGTAGCGACGGTTAGAGAATCACTACAACAAATATGATAATTATCAGAAATTTCTCTAAATCAAATAAATGACATCACATATGATATCACTCACATCCGTGACGCTAATCCATGACGTTTCTCAACCATGGTATGCTCTATTATGTGTTGACATCACGCATAACGCCATCCATACGCAGTGGCGTTTTCTTGCGCGCCGCGTCATAGGGGAGTAATCTATGACGAGGATTGTGTGACGATCTTGTGACGCTCAAACTACGTCACAAAGAGGTCTTTCGTGACATTTATTGCTATTTCATAACGACTTGATCGAGCTTGTCACAATATATCAGATCCCTTGTAGTGAATGTGCGTGTGGCGGCTTGAAGACACGAGAGGCAAAGAGGAAGAGAGCATACGAATTCAGGTTCAACAATTGCTTGTTGGGTCATGCTATTTCAGGCCTCGCAGGAAGATGTCGACAACTATGGAGGCTTGTACTTCGTTATGCATTATATGGGTATCATCGACCAACTAACTAATCATAAAATTAGCGTGTGCCTTTTTTTCTAAAATCCTAGAAAGAAAGAAGATAGTCTACATGTCTCTATAAGATTTATTAATTAAATAAATATTTTATTATCAATGTCATGCTTAGCATATGAAAAAATAGAAAAAATCTAATGACCAACCAATTGCTCCTAACCGATTTTTTTCTTAGCATCATGGCACTATGGTGGTTTCGGTGGATGGCTTAGCGAGGGCCTTCGCTTCGTTCTGCGCCTTCAAAAAGGGTATGCGCCTTGAGAATGGGTTGGTGGAATATGGCGGAGGCAGCATGAGGTGTTCTATAAAGTTTTGGCATGTGAGCCAACAATGGTTGTGGCGGGGAACTAGACCCTGTTGGTACCCCTATCATTCTGCTATTTGGTGGCACATTGTCACCTTGTTTGGCGTTTTCGATGTGTATGTTGGTTGTAAGGCTTTACTTGAATACATGAAATATAGGTCGTATGTATCACTTCAATGTGGAGGCTGGAGTACTTCCCCTTTTCATAGAAAATTTTCTCGTAACTATGAATAAAGGTCATTGTATATATATAAAGATCTCTATCCTGAATGAGTATATCTATCATATAGTTGCATCAACTCATTTTTCACTTTAAAAGGGGGAAACCTTAACTAATAGAGTTGAATGGATCATAGACTCCACTGAAAGTTTAGCAAATTCTTTTAGATTTTAAGGAAACATATTCAAAAAAAATAAGTTTACAATATAAAAGCCCCCACTAACATTTGTATCCCCACTGGATGTTGGGAACACGTATAGAAAACAAAAAATCATATGCATAACCAAGATCATATGTGAGAGGGGAGGTAATGGATCATACCCTCATAGATCGACCTAGCGGAAGTTATCGATTACGAGGTGGATGAAGACAAGAGTTGATCGACGCAACTAGACTGGTCTAGTAGGGAGGAGATGTATTATCCCTCAAATCTCTCCCACGAACAAGTGTCACATGTGCAACACCTCAACGGTATCCCCACGTACGTAATCAACAACACAATGTCGAAGTGCGATCAAGAACACGGTCGAAGCGGGGACATGTCGATGAAGATCCGGTAGAGCTTCCGCGAGCCTGACTAGATTAGATCTAGAAGGGGTAGAACCCAAGCAACACACGAAAAAGACAAAGTAGATCTCTGCGGCAGTCCTTCGGTGATGTCGGATAGGGCGGCTGCAAGAGGAGGGTAGTGTGGTAGTGGTGGCGGTAGTGCGAGGTGTCGGGGACGTGGGGAGGTAGAGGGCACATGGAAGGGTAGGTATTTCCCCCTCCCACTTTATATAGAGGGCCGGTCGGCCCCCTTTTTTCCCTCTCCCAACCCGACTAGTGGGGAGTTGGAGTCTATCTGGACTCCTCCCCCCACCCCAAAACTGTCTAAGTGGCGAGCCCTAGTCAAACTAGGACTCCACCTTACCAAACCGACCTGGTGGTTCTACGACTTCCGGGCGTCCATGGAGGGCCCATGTGGCCTTCAGCCCATGGTGCCCCTCCGGGCCTTGCACTCCGGAACCTTTCAAACCTTTCGCGGAATATCCTGGACCTTCTAAATCCTTTTGGGATCTTCTATAACCTTCTGGTACCTTCCATAAATAGTTGAAACAATTCCAAATATTCTCGCCATGACTCCGTACACCTCTAGACCATTCCGAGACATTATGAACAACCTTTTAACCATTTTCCTTCTTAATCTTCATTTCTACTCACATTCTAAATGTCTCAAAATCTTTAAGTGTGTGAACATATGGGTTCAGATATATGTGTACATGTCTAGAATCACCAAGGATCGATGTAGAGTGCTTGATAACCGCACTGATTACCACATATAACACGAAGATCTTAGTCGTGTGAACCTTCCATAGTACTATTCGATAAATGCCGCATTACTTCTCGATACATAACATAGCTCGAGGTGAAACTCTAGGTTATCATCATTTCCCGGCATGTTCTCCTTTACTCATTCCGCATCATCGATGTTCATGTGACTTAATAACTTAGCCACATGTCTAGCCAGACGATGAAGATCACCATGATACATGAGTAGGCCCAACTCTTCATCGTTGGAGTAGCAATTCCCATGATCACCAAAAATGACACTACATCATATTATCTGGAATGAACGAATACCATATTTATTGTCACTCAGTTACGATGTAATATTTTAAGATCTCGTGACATCCATATCATATGCTAGTTCATATTAGTATCATGGTCTAACGATCTTAGTAATGGTAATATTTGTCTTTGAGAAACTACCGATAACGTATTGATGATTTTTTTGACGGTATATCACTTAGGGTCTATCCAATATCATTTTTCCACTAACAATGCTATTCAGGTATGATCCCACAACAACCTTGTAACAACTCTTTACTCATTTCTCTAGAGTCGAGCAAATAAGACTACTATTATCATAGGTACTAGTTATAGAGGCAAGATTAGGGATAACTAATTTGGTGTTTATAATTCCACACATGTAATTAGGTTTTCCTTCAATATCACAATATTTGGAGCTACTATAATTACGCGTAGAATATACAATTAATTATAAAATGGAAATATAGAATACTATAAATTTATTATTGCCTCTACCGCTATTCCCTTCACTGGATATCTTCTCTCAGTACGCCCTGGTATTTTATCTGCCGTTAGTGATAGGTCACCGTCGTGAGTCTTCCTAAATAGCGTCTGAGATAGGAAGTTTGTTTAAGCTGATGAAGGGTTCTCTTAGTGCGTGTGCCCACCCTTGGCACCACCACCGATCTAGGGCTTGGTTGTTGTTCGAATTGGATGATGAATCAAGTCAGGAGTTCATCCCATTGATCCAAAGATAGACGCAATGCATCAACTTTTGAAGAAACTATTGTTAAGTATGATGAACGTGTTGGTGTTTTGCGTCGGAGATGAACAAAGGGCAAAGTGGATGGCACTTGCAAAGGTAGTCGCCATAAAATAAGGATTTAACTCAACAGGGCTTTATTGTTACTACTTCTGCGTGGAATCATGCCCGTGAAACTATGATCCACATGGTAATCAAAAAAACATTTAATCTTCCAAACCATTGCCTTGTGAGAAGGTCATGCACCAAGTTGAGGGGCCGTCCATTACTATCACCGGCCACATAATCTCCACGGTCCACAGATCAAGCTAGCGTCTGATACATTGTAAACTTGTCTACTCCACTTGCATGCCACGGCCTTCATTTTAGATAAAACCTTTGGGCCGTCTATTTCGTGACGCTCGAAACCTTAGAGACGAAACACACACAAAAAAGCTACATAATCAGGTGCCGCTGACAGAGGAGAGTTAAAGGGAACCGCTGCCAGAATTACCTTTAACGGCTTCTCCTCCTCCACCATCGTCTTTTGGTCGCTCTCCACCATGAAGAGAGTATCGTCTTTTGGTTGCTATCCACCATGAAGAGAGTAGTCTACTCAGTTAACTTTTTTTTTACACATCCACTCCACTCACTTAACTAAGAGTTTTTTTTGTTGAGATAACACTTAACTAAGAGTTTATGGCAATAGCTTCTCTTCTTTATTGACGAAGCCCAATACTCCTTGAGAACCATCTTGACCTGAATAGGCCCATATGCTGGGCTACCCCTCAACTATAGCCCTCAACTGGGTTCATTCATTTGTTGATGTTGTTTTGCATGGAGGCTTTTTCCACATATGCCACCGAGAATTGAACTATGTCATGTCGATTTGTCGATTTTCGCATCCTTGACAGAGGACAAAAAAGAGGGGGGTGATGTACACTGACCTGGTCGGCGTGTACGGGGCACCGCACACCCCACCAACCAGGTCGGTTGGTTGGGCCGCGGCCCATTAAGAGTAGGTAAGTTTTTTTCTTTTTCTTTTTTGCTATTTCGTTTCTGTTAATATTTTTCTTTTACAATATCTAACTTCAAAAAAAATATTTCGAAGAACAAAATTTCAAAATCTGTTCAGATTCGAAATTTTCAGAATTTTAAAAATATTAAGATTTTGATTTAATTTTTTTTGAAATTCGAACATTTTTTAAAATTTGAAAAATTTATTTTTTCCCAAAAATTAACATTCTTAGTTATGACCATTTTTCGAATTTGAACATTTTTTCAAATTTGAACGCTTTATATATTTGAACGGATTTCAAATTTGAACGCTTTTATAATTTGAATTTTTTTGTATTTGAATATTTTTCAAATTTAAACGGATTTCAAATTTGAACGCTTTTATAACTTGAACTTTTTTTTGTATTTGAACGGTTTTAAAATTTGAATGTTTTTAAAATTTAAATATTTTTAAAATTTAAATATTTTTAAAATTTTCAAATTTAAAAAATTTAAAAAAATTCTGAATTTAAACTATTTTCAAATTTGAACAAAAATAAAAATAAATAGAAAAGAAACAAAACAAAACAATAAAAGAAAAATACAAAAAATAAAAAAGGAAAAGGAAAGAAAATAAAAAATAAAATAAAATAAAAATTTAAAAAAAGAAACAGAAAACAGAAAAAGAGGCGAACTGGGGCGACCAGGCCGGCCCATACCGCAAGCGGGGGTGTGCGGCGCGCGATAGCAGCCGACCTGTGTATAGGATTTGCCCAAAAAAGATACTCTCGGCGAAACAAAGTGTCACCAGATAATCTTTCCAACTCTTCTTGCCATAGATCTCGATAGGATTCAAGCCTGTAGTTTTCACAAGATACGTACGCGCCTAAACTACGGCCTCGTGGTGACCATATCTCTACAGCGCTGCACCAATAACAGAAGCGACGACTCCGATGAGCGCACTTGTGAGCAAAATAAAAAAGAAATCACGCCGGCACCCGGCAGCCAGGAAATCGTTGTCAATGATGCAAAACCAGCGCCCGTCGCCGTAAGCATCAAGCCATCAAGCATGCAGATGTCATGCAGCGATAGCTTTGTCGCTGCTCTCCCGGAGGAAGAGTTTTTATTACATATAAAACCACCATTTTGTAGCCATTTATTTATTTATTTTGGCACCAGTTTTTCTGAAATTGTCGCAAAAACACTAAAACGAACTAAACACAAATGAACCCTAAAACTGATGGATGGGGCCCACTTGTCAGAAGCAATTTAGTAGCACATGTGGGTTGTTTTTTTCTCGACAAACAAAATATATTAATATCACGAAGATACTAATTACACATAGGCTCTGCAACAACGCAGTGCCCTAATGGCAATATAGATGCACACAATAAAAAGGAAAAATTACATACAAGAAAAATCCTGCTACAATGATTTGTTCCTTGTAACAAAACACCACCAAGATAACATCAGAAATACATATTCTTCAAAAGCGACGACCCTAAGAAGAAAGCAGTGCACAAACATCGTTATCGTCCTGATCATAGATCATAGGTTCACCCAGGAGAAAATTCGCGCTCACAAAACAATACCTTCAAAGCGACTATTGCCAGGCACAAACAATTAAGACCATACCTTGGGTTTTCACCTTGAGAGTTTCGACTCTGAATTTCTCCTGTGATGTCGCCCCCACTTGTTGTTGCCGCTGCTCCAAGTCATGAATCATCGATCCAAAATCCCATCGCCACTAGGACTTGAACCACTAGTATCGGTCCGTAGATCTCGGCTTTCATGTAATTCTTCATGACTGACTTCACCATGGAACTAAAGACATGTTCCACGATGGAAACCGACTACAATTCTTTGCATCGCTCCTTCTGAAACCAAACGGTCAGAAAAATCATGGTTGCACACGGTTGAATATCATCTGATTCGACACTCTTTGGCATGTCGTCCATTGGTGTTCACCGGAGGAGCCTTCCAAAACTCGACACTCCGGCCAGATCAATGAAGATATGCATCAAGCAGATCTTCGTCATGGTGTGAGAGGGATCCTAGGACCACCTCATTTATTCAAGCTGAGCCAACAGTCCCCACGCCACCACCCAGCTCCAAACGGGGCAAGTCGATGCACCGGACATGGCCAGTGCCACATCCATGTCCACGACTGAAGCCTGACAATGCCACGAGGCTAGGATACTGGGCCACCACCACCAAGGCCAACGGTGGCGGCATCACCACCACGATGATGCTAGTCCATCGTCGCAGCCGGTGACCATAATCGCGGTATGAGACCCGTAGCCCCGCCGAGGCCCGAACCCCGGGCGGATCTGGATCCGGACGTCACAACCATGGGTGCACCACCACCAAGTGAAGGATCTCCTCCTCCATCGCCGATGCGTCGGAATCATCGCTGGAAGGCCGCATCACAGCGCCGCCGCCGCAAGGAGAGGGAGGTCACTTCCCACGGGAAAAATCCCCGCCATCGCCGGTACCTCGCGGGCTTCGCCCGACGGCGATGAGAGGACGAGGAGGAGAGGTGGGGAGGACTGCAATAGTCGGCGGCTATGGTTAGCACATGTGGGTTGTTTTGTGAGGTGGACGTGGGTTCCACCTCATTCTCCCATATTTTCTCACTTCTTCTTCTGCTCCTCCTCATCCTCCTCCTCTCGTTGGTCCTCCCTAAATGGAAACCTATGCAAACTGAGCTTGGCCCTAGTAGTTAGGTTTTTTGTGGTGGAACCAGCCCACCTAGGTTCAGTTATCTTCTTCCTCCTCCTCATCATCATCATCATCATTAGCCTCCTCCTCCTCCAATCGTTGGTCCTCCCTGAATGGAAACCTATGCAAACTGAGCTTGGCCCTAGTAGTTAGCTAGGTTTCTTGTGGTGGAGCCAGCCCACCTAGGTTCAAGTTATAGATTTCGCGCGGTATTTACAGTTACCTGAAATTATTCTAGTAATTAACAGGTATTTTTGTTTCAGTGGTAGTTGGTGTGCCCTGCCAACAATGAGGTGTCTATTGTGACTTCATCAGCCTCAAGACTACCGGCTCATTCCCTCATAGGTACACATAGGGATATGGTATACGTGTGTGAGTTCATATGGGTGAGATTATGTGCGTGTTTGTGAGCTTCACATTTGTAATGTGTTCAAAAAAATATTTTAAAACCTATGTGAGACTTGGGTAATAATCCGGGGGCCTATATAATACATTGTATTGTTAGCACATTCATAATTCATTGTATTGTTAGCACATTCATTTTATAAGTAAAACAAAAACCTCGTAATATTTGGATAGAATACCATATCTCACTTACAAAATCCAAAGAGGGCCATCTCGTACTTGTAGAACAGAATACATCACTACATATGAAAGCACGCGTACAAATTTTGACATCATCATGAACGGGATATATTACTCTCCCTGTCCAGATCGTTTCTTGCCACGGTAAACCTCTGCATCTGCAACCAACGGCGCCACTCGATCAATCGAGAGAACCGCGCCATGAGCCGCCCGCACGCCGTGCTCATCCCGTACCCGGCGCAGGGCCACGTCACACCCCTGCTGCACCTCGCCAAGGTGCTGCACGCCAGGGGCTTCTTCGTCACCTTCGTCAACTCCGAGTACAACCACCGCCGCCTGCTCCGATCCCGCGGCGCCGACTCGCTCGCCGGCCTCGACGACTTCCGGTTCGAGACGATCCCGGACGGCCTGCCGCCGTGCGAGAACGATGATGTCACGCAGGATATCCCCTCGCTGTGCACGTCCTTCGCCACGCACGGCGCCGCGCTCCTCAGGGACCTCCTGGCGAGGCTCGACGACGCCGGGAGGCCGCCGGTGAGCTGCCTTATACCTGACGGCGTGATGAGCTTCGCCCTGGAGGTGGCCGAGGAGATGGGCATCCCGGCCCTGGTGTTCTGGACCACCAGCGCGTGCGGCTTCATGGGGTACCTCCACTTCGCCGAGCTCATCGACAGAGGCTACGTGCCACTCAAAGGTACGACCCATCGAGCTTGGAGTACCAAGTGGTCGATGGATCAGTCTGAAAATTATCTGAATTCTGTCAGTGTGTGATTCACTGAAAATAGTCTGAACATGTCGTAGACGAGAGCTACCTGACCAACGGCTACCTGGACACGATGCTGGACTGGGTGCCCGGGATGCCGGGGATACGGCTGCGGGACATGCCCAGCTTTGTCCGAACCACCGACCGGGACGACGTGATGCTCAACTTCGACAGCGGCGAGGCGCAGAACGCGCACCGTGCCCAGGGCGTCATCCTCAACACGTTCGACGCCGTCGAGCAAGACGTCGTAGACGCGCTCCGCCGCATCTTCCCGCGCGTCTACACCGTCGGCCCGCTTCCGGCGCTCGCTGTCTCTGCGACGAGGGCGCGGCCCGAGCAGGAAGCGATCGGCGGCAACCTCTGGAAGGAGGACGCGAGCTGCGTCGCGTGGCTCGACGGCCAGCAGCAGCCCGGCTCCGTCGTTTACGTCAACTTCGGCAGCATCACGGTCATGTCGCACGCCCACCTGATCGAGTTCGCGTGGGGCCTGGCGCGCTGCGGCCGCCCGCTCCTGTGGGTCATCAGGCCCGACCTCGTCGCCGGCGAGACGGCCGTGCTGCCGGAGGAGTTCGTCGATGAGACCAAAGACAGAGGGATCTTCCTGAGCTGGTGCCCGCAGGAGCAAGTCCTGGGTCATCCGGCGATCGGGCTGTTCCTGACGCACTCGGGGTGGAACTCGACGCAGGAGAGCATCTGCGCCGGCGTGCCGATGATCTGCTGGCCCTTCTTCGCCGAGCAGATGACCAACTGCCGTTACGTGTGCGCCGAGTGGGGCATCGGGCTCGAGATCGACAGCAGCGTGAGGAGGGAGGACGTGGCAAGGCTCGTGCTCGAGGCCATGGACGGCGACAAAGGCAAGGACATGAGAGCCAAGGCTGCGATGTGGAAGGAGAAGGCCGTAGCGGCGACAGAGGAAGGCGGGACATCGAGCATAGGCATTGGTCGTCTGGTCGAATTCTTGCTTGGAAGGAGCAATCCTGAAAGCTGAAATCTCTGTGTCGCCGAATCAGTCCTAAACTCCCGATCGCTGCTATGGGTATAGAAAAACTACAATATGATGTAAAGCATTTTCCACTGTTCAGATCTTTTTGTGTATGGAAACTACAGGGACTGATCCCGAGTACTGAATTGTTGTGTTGTCGGATCAGTCCTATTTTTTCCAACTGGGTTAGCCCCCTTCCATTACTTGCATAACGGAAATAGTAAGTCTTTTTACACGAAAGAAAGAAAGAAAGAGAGAGATGGGAAATATAAGTTGGAAAAACGAGGTATCATCAGGAAATCCGCTGCGAGTGCTCGCCCTCGAGCATCCCTACGGGGAAAAACATGATAATATGTGTTTCCCCTAAACAAAACAAAGTTCAGCTAACACGACAAACTACAAGTTCATACAACCAACAACAGCAAGAAACAAAAGTAGGTTTTTCATCCTGCAGTGAGCCTCAGGTACTTGGACCTTCCGATTCCAGCAGCATCACGAATTTTTGTTGTGTTGCTGGATCAGTCCTGATCACTGTGATGGGTATACGAAAAGTAAAGTACTATGTAATCATATTCCACTGTTCAGAACTTCTGGGGTTCATGTTAATTTCTGGACTGAAACAAACAGGAACATAGATGCTTGTATACAATGTTGTTTTTTGTCCGAAGTTTCACCTATCTTACTACAGATCATACACGCATTATTCTCTTTTCTCAAAAGATGATAATAGGAGTTGCAAGACAGAGAAGACGGCAGGCAGCAGCATGTGTGCCCCTCCGAAACTTATTGTGGTAAAATTCCATTTCCTGACGTGAAATTCAGTTTCAGCCGTACAATGGTTTCACCAAATAAATGCATTACAGAAATTGGAAAAGAATCAGAATTAATGAAAGAACAAATATTTGGATGCTATTTTTTCAGTCAAGTGAGTATTTTGGTGCTCCTTTACGGACCACCAACAGTCCTCTCCAGGTCGACATCAGAACACTTTGGCACAGGTTTCACTTCGGCAGGTCAATTTGATGTGTTTTGGTCTGAATTTGATCTTTCAACAGCCGTTGACACTTCATGGTTATCTTCGTTTGTAGCCTCGGTTGCAGAGATAGTCTCTGTAGGTTGAGAATCTGAAAATGTCAGCAGTAAGGCATGTGAGTTTATTGCAAAATTCGAAACAGAATTTGATAAAGAAAGCTGGGAAGAAGGTCCCTGATTCCGGAATGTCAGTATATGTAAACCAGTATAAATTGTTTGGTTGTTTCAAAGATAAATAACAAAGTCAACTGAGAGTGACATACCGGATTCATCATCAGACTGCCTTGAGATTGCACGAGCAGGCAACTGGAGTCTGAAATTAGGAGGGAGCGAAGGTGCAGACTGGAAAGAACCCTCGCTTTGCTGCGCCATCGGCTGCTGAAAGAACGGTGGCCGCCCAGCCTGCTGCATCGGCGAGAAGCCACTGGCCCTTGGATTCTGGCCACTAGGCATGTACCCCAGGTACGGGTAGGGTGTTGATGAAGGAGAGGTTTGACCATATAACTGCGAGAAGTACTGTTGCACTTGAGGATTGTAGTAGGCCTGCTCATAAGTTTTCAGTTTCAGTCAGTTCATTAGATAGAAAATAAGTGGGTTAGTATTGTGCTAGTGGGACATTCGTGTAACTTGCAGTTTTCTAATTCATGGTAAACACTGTACAGCTATCCAAGATTCATTCCTGAAGATTGCCAGTATTCAGATTTCTATAGTTTAAGACGTGAACCACGAGTATGAGTATCCTGATTTCAGAACATGAACATTGAACACTAAACAAGTGCAACTTATCGAAAAATCACTAGTAGCTCCCAACCTCTGGTGATCCCATTTTTTTTTTAAAAGCAAAAGGTTTATTTTTGGGTCTCCAGAAATTCTGAAAAAAACATACAAGTACATATACATGTCTAGTATTTTCAAGCAAATTTGCATCAAATATCATTTCATATGCAACCTGCACAAAAATGACAAATCTTGGAAGTAAAAATGAGTTATTTTCTTGCCTCTTCAGAGCTACGATTTGGTGATTTTTGTGTATCTTACAATACTAGTACATATTATATAGCAAAGATCTCCATATCTGTAGATAAAATGTGCATGTATCCACATAATTATTTTTGGATTTTTTTAAACTTCCAAATACCGTGTTCGAATTTTTAAAATACCGAGACGGGATGTCTTGGGGGTATTGTTTGCCATTTATTATAGCTGGGTAGCTGCATGTGATGGAATTAGAACAACAGAAATAACAGTGACGGAGATGAATGGAATGCTTGCCTGGTTGTATGGATAATCAGGTGGGTACCAATACCTGCAAAAGTTTACATAACTTCATCAGTGCCTTATTGAAGATCTATTGGGATCAAGCTGGGGAGGACCCACCATTTCCTCTCGGAGACACATGTACGAACAATCATGGCTGTAAAGCTCAAATTTATCTCAGACACTAAGTTACTTTCTAGATGGGGCCATATCAAACAAACACTGCATCTTCCTCTGCCTCCATTTCAGTAGTACTGGCATTAGTGCTTGCTTGCAAGAATCCACAGAAACCTGGCTGGCTAACCACAACTCCTAACAAGAAAATTACTCCTACTTTGCCATAAAAATTAACTAAAGAAAAAGAAAATGTCTATCCATTGTGTATTACAAAGAATTCATTTAAACTCAAAATTAAACTTGTAAACTCTAGTTGCAACATGCATGTGAGTAAGAAACTAAGAATGCATGGCTAGTCACTTTCCCCTAACACAGATAGATTTGGCAAAAAACATGTACAAAATTCTAGTACCATATCAAACAAACAGTCCTTCCTTTAATTCCATTTCAGCAGTAGTTGACTACTGGTATTATTCATACAAGAAAGTGTTTGCTTGCAAGAATCTGAACACACCTGGTTGGCTAATCACAACTCCTAACAAAGCATTGACTTCAGCAAAAAAAAAAAACACAACTAACCCACCTGAAAACTTAAACTTGTAAACCACCAAATCGAAAATAAGTAAAAATGCAGAACCCTTGCAATTTGTACCTTTCTTTTGCATAAACAATTAGACTACTTTTAATGGGCAGACTGGGTCATGTTATAAAGAAGTTAGTTAAACTCAAAATTACTAAAGAGAAAGAAAATGTCTACATCGTATATTATAAAGAAGTTAGTTAAACTCAAAATTAAACTTTCAAACTCCACTTGCAACTTTCATGAGTAAGAATGCAGAAACCTTGTGCAATTTTTACTCTTTTTTTTGTTTTTGTTTGTAGAAGCACCTCAACGACTTGTCGCTAACCGGACCAGGTCATGGATTCATGTGCCAACGATCTGTACACGCCTGTACAATAAATTCATATATATGGGGCACGTCAACCGTGACCCAGAAGCACTGCTCCAGCGAGATAGCCAAGTGGCATGAAGATCTGGACGCGGCCATTAAACTCTCCAAGCAATGCCAACGAAGCGCAGAGACTGTTTGCAGGCAAGGCAACGAGGGATAAGAGAGGCTTGAATGCCCATCTCCGAGCTGCAAAGGCCTAGGGCCTCCTCGGAGGGCCCAAGACGTGGGGGAAACGGGGACCTGTTGCTCCTTGGTAGTACCAGTACTATCTGAAGCAAGGAAGCGGAAACCGAAAGCGCTGCTGCGCGAAAGCAACCCGACCCTGACCTGACCTCGCTCTCGCTCCGAGCAGTGTGTAGTCGATTCGGTAACCCAGACCATCAGCTGCAATAAAGAGCACCACAACCAACAACGTCTATGTTCTGTTCTTCGCTTCAGCCAAGGGATCGGTGTATGAGTCGTTATCAGCTAAGAAATGTCAAACTACAGCGTTTACATCAGGATCAGCAACGCTCTGAACCACACACAAAATGTAGCAACAGCGACATGTGTTCGATCGTCGCTGTACGAAAACAACGCTTTGTATCTATCACTCTCTGAATTTTTCAGCAATTAGCACCTAATTTCTACCTTACCACGAAACTGGTTAATCAACATTTAACAATACTAGTGACTAGTCCCTAGCCAAGTGAGGGTTCAGAATTTTCACTGTGCAAGGATATGATGCAGCAGGCCATCAACCGTGGTTATGACTGCACTGTGATTAATTTAAGATGGAACTGACATGATCCATGGTGCATATGGCGTGAAGTGACACTCACCCGTACTGCGAAGGGTGGTAGAACATGGCCTGGGGCTGGGTGGGCATCTGCTGGTGGCCGTGCTGCGACTGCATCCTGCCGCCGCCCACGTACGCCGGCGGGCCCGGGGGCTGCTGATCCGGCAAGTGGGGCCCACGCTGGGTCCTCCCTGCAGACATAAAAAAACCATGAAGAAATAAATTCAGACATGTTATATGCTGCAGAGGAAGCAACTCACAACAAACAAGCAAAATAAATGTGCCGCGCAGAGGTCGTAGCAGATCACGTAGTCATGTATTTCGCAGACAGGACATGAGGGCAGGGGGGCCAAGCCAGGTGTTGCAAAACAGTCGTATGGCCTATGTATGCAGGGGGAGGGAGATACCATGTGCCCTACCTTGGTCTGGGTTTGACCACATATGCATGGGTATTTTTTCTATGGTCTTGTTATTCTCACAAGTTAAGTGCATGCCAAAACTAATTACTTTAACTTTTTTCATGAAAAATTTGAAACGATGGGATTCTCCTGGTCTCTGCATTTAGCCAATTCTTAGAACAATGAATATTTTCTTAGGAGAAGAACAAATGGAAGAATTACGGAGGTTTCTTTACATGAAAGATTGCTTAAGCTAGATCGTTGCCAAATAATGCGAGGATTTTTCGTGACAAAATCGAAACTATAGGATTATTCTGGTGTCTGCATTTGGCCAATTCTTAAAAAAAGAAAAGGAATCTTTTCAAGAACAACAAATGGAATATTTTGGAGGTTTTCTTTATAGTATGAAGCATTGCGTAGGCTAGATCATTGCCAAATAATTCAAGGCTTATTTTTAGCTAGCTGGCTAAGCTAGCTTGCACTACAACCTACTCCAGTCTGGACGTCCGGTACTCATGTGCTGTAGTGCACTAGGCCTAAACCGCTTCCAAAGATACAAAAACAGCGTGCAAACAACCCAACCGTTTTATAAAAAAAGGTTTAATACACTCATCCGAAAAGGCACCACACAAAGCCCTAATTAATAAACACCGGGACGATACAGGAGTTGCAAATGGCATGATATGGCGAGGTCAAAATTCACGCGCAAGCGCATGTAGAATGAGCAATGAACTGGAGCAATCCAAGCAGCATGCATCACGCAGCATCTATCTATCTATCTATTCCCACAAACTCGTTGTCAACCACCAAAACCCTGTCAAAGAGAGTAGTAGTATATGCGTCGGAACGCTTTCGTGATGCCGTGCAGTTCTCTTGACCAGAAAAGGCAAAGCTAACGGCCAGGGTTCCCGATTCTCCAGCGATAACATGCGTCCGCTTTACACCGCTTTGTAGCTGGAGCGATCGATGGTGTCGCTGCTTAGAATCGAAGCAACTCCTTTCCCTAACGAGTAAGCAGCAGCAGCCAAAAAATATGTAGCCTACAACCGTCGATCAACAAATCCAATAAACCCCATTGGTAATGCTATTTACTACTCACCCAATCAGCAGGAAAAAAATAGTTAGAGATCATCCTAGGTCAATGTTTCCAAACTTCAACCAGTTTTGTATTATGCATGAATATACTTAGAGATCATCGACCGTAGAAAACTAAGGCCAAGATCAAATGTAATGGCATATTGACTGAAAACAGAGAAATAATGGTCAAAATGTTGAACCGAAGAAAGAAGTATATTTGTGGAGGCCGGAGTGAGCAGTACTCCTCCTACCGATTAAGGTGAGTAATCAGTACAGTAGCAGTAAGTGAAGGCATGCAGAGGCCAGGCTGGCGAAAGCACAGCCATGAGTGTTGTCAGGAAGCATGCCCCCCTCCCAATGCAAATGCAGAGCAGGTACCCCCGAGTCGAGTCGTCGTCCCGCTGGCGCCAAGGCCTTTCAAGGCTGGAGCCGGGCCCCACCACCCATATGCCGGCCGGCTAACGATTCCGCCGCACGCAAACGAGGTAGGAGAAGGATAGACGCGAGGGGAAGAAAAAAAAAGGCGGCGCGCGTGCCCTAATCAAGCTTATCCTCCCGTTGCTAATCGCGTGCTTGCGCCGCTAATCATGTCCCGATTATTGCTCCTGCCATGCACATGCGCTGCGCGCGCGCGCAGGAACGGAACAAGGAAGAAACGGAACGGGAGGGAGGAGAGAGGGGAAGTGGACTGAATCGTGGGTGCTCACCTCCTCGTTGCGGCGACGGCGACGGGCGCGGCGGGCCCATGGACGCAATGTTGCAGTTGGCGCGGCGGCCGGCGATCATGGGGTTGGGGTCCTGCACCGCCTGCCTTGCCGACTCCGGGTCCCGGAACGTGACCTGCGTAGCACACACACGAATCCGATGAGACCAAGGCCCCGCATCAAGAGCAAGGGCGAGAGAGAGAGAGAGAGGGTAGAGGACGCACGAATCCGTATCCCTTGGATCTTCCGGTGTCGCGATCGGTGATGACGACGGCCTCGAGGATCTCGCCGTAGTCCCGGAAGTGGTCGTGCAGGCCCGCGGAGGCCGTCTCCCACGCCAGCCCGCCCACGAACACCTTGGTCAGCGTCGTGTCGCCGAACCGCGACCGGTGGTACGGCACGCCGCCACCGCCACCTCCTCCTCCTGTCCCCGGCGCCTGGGCCGGCGACGAGCCGGCGGCGGCGGGCGAGGACGACGACGACGGAGCCGCCGACGCCATATCTTCTACGGAGCAGCAAGGTAGGACGCAACCGCACGACGCTGCGCGCGTGTAGCGGCAGAGAAGACTCGCCTCCTTCCGCGGGCCTTGTCTTGGGGACTCTCCAAGTCTTGCCGGGATGGAACAAGCTATCAGCCTGGACTCTCTGTGTACACCCTTATTACCCGATGGATCGGCGCGTGGGCGTGGGCAGTTAGTGTTCCTTGTGGCCGGGCCGGTTCGGTCCGATCCGGCGCGGTAACTGCTCCTCTCTTCTCCTCTCGATCGGTTTCCAATTGCTAGAAAGATATCCTTCCATAACCCGCCCCGCTCTACCTCGGAAGAGATATGATGGACTCTCTCTACACGCCAGGAAGAAGAGAAGAGGGGAAGGAAGAAGAAAAAGAGAAGGGGCGGGCGGCTGTGCTTGTGCGCTGGAAGGAAGGGGGATGACAGCTGCGTGGCCCTTTCTGCTTCTACTCTACTTCCCAATGGGCCGCCCGGCTATAATAAGCTCCCTTGCTGCCTCCTTGCTGTACTCGAGAGTTGCTCGCAACTTCGCAACGCAGGCGTACGTACATGTACAAAGAGCTGCCTGCCTGCCACCTTCCCCCACTTGTGCGATGCCGATGCCTTGCCCCGTCGCTCTCCATCGAGCGCAACGAACTCATTAGCCAAACGGCGGCATATC
>NC_061509.1:235655993-235672654 GCF_022539505.1 Lolium rigidum
TAAATGGAATATAATCGCAATGTCTATGTGTTGACGTCAGAAACCCCCTGGCGGGCAGAGATGGTCAACACGGTAGAGCCGGGAACAACTAGGGCTGCGGCTGGCCCTAGTCCCTCAGAGCGACGGCCCGCAAAGCCTCCTGGTCGCACGTCCGATGTTTATCACAAGGGCGTGCCACCTGACCTATACCCGGTCGGGAAGGTGTGGATGATGCCTCGCTTAGTTTCATGCAGGGCACACACGTAAACATTAAATACGAGCCTCGATCGGCTCTCGAGTTATCCCGTGAATCGGCTCAAAGAGCCGATCCACCCATGATCCGGACGAGGTGTCCGAATATATGGTGGTCCTGCTTGATCAAGGTAAAGCTAATGAGATCTACGACGATTTAGGGTTTTCACCGCATAATCGGATCATCCTACTCACGATTGGGCCTCGCGCTCGCGCACGGTGACCGTAAGCCGATCCTAGACAGGGCCTAAAAACCAACACGAGGTTGATCCCCGAACATCCTTTCTAGGGCTAGCAAACGCCACCCTACACGCCGCTGGATCCTCCAACCCTTTGTAAGGCCTAACTATTGCGGATGTTAAACTAATCCTTGATGAAACAAGGAGCAACCGTAACGGATCAGATCTACTAAACTATGATCAAGCGGGGTGCCGCCCCTACACCTAAGATAGGTGCAAGGGCGGCTAGACATGCAAGGGTTGCACTACGAAAGCATGTAATATGAAGAACAGTGCTAACCCTAACATATCTAAGATAACTACGTTGCTCGCCATCAAAAAGGCTTCAGTACGAGCAACGCATGAACAACGTGGGCAAGCTTTGTGCTGCCTAGATCGCAAGATGCGATCTAGACAGCATGGTGCTTACCGGTAGAAACCCTCGAGACGAAGGAGTTGGCGATGCGCCGAGATTTGTTTGTGGTTGAACGTTGGTTGTTGTTTATTCCATAAACCCTAGATACATATTTATAGTCCAAGCGGACTTTCTAATGTGGGCGTGCACCAAACCGTGCACGAGTAAGATTCTAACTTCTAAACTAAGATGCGATCTAATATATTACGTATACACAGGCAATTAAGCCCAACTTGGTATAAAAGGCCGATTCACGTATTTCTTCCATGTATATATCTTCAAGTCCATCTTGATCGCGGCCCACCTCCGACTCGCTCAAATTCCGGTGATAACACATGCCCCCTCGGTTTTGGAAATGACATTTCCAAAATCATTATGCCTTTCTTTCGTCGGGTCATGTCGTGGCGAACCGTCGCGAGATCCGTCATCATGATGCCTTGCCTTCTCAACTTCTCCGCGTGACCTGGCAGTTTTTTCTCTTTCTCTCAGGCACCACTTCCTCGGAAACTGCTGTGGCATTGAATTCCCACTATATCCCCTTTTATTTAACCACTCCACACAGTTTACTCTTCTCATCATCTCCGCATTAGCACTCCAAAAATCCTTTCTGCGCACCATGTCTTCTTCTTCCTCCACCTCATCGGAACTCTCCCTTGGGTCCTCCTCTTCCCGCGAGACGCCGCCGGACATTCGCGCACAAAAATGGGACCTCGAAGACCACGCCTCCTCCATCTGGTCCGAGGAAGACAAGTCCTTGACCAGTGGGGAGAGCGACCTCCGCTTCCTCGCTGACGGGGAATCGGAGGATGAGAGCGATGACGATCGCTTCTCCTGGGATGACTTCACCTCCTCCGAGGAGGCGAAGGAGGAGGAGGAGGAGGAGGAGGACGATGACAGCTCCTCCGACGAGCCGCCGGCCAAACGCCACTGCCTCCGGCCCGGGAACCTCGAGCGACGTCGACGGCCGACGATGACGACGCCGATGAGGAGGACGAGGACAACGAGGGCCTCGCCGGCGGTCGCCGGAGCAGGCCGACGACGAGCCGGCGGGGAGTAGCGCCGACAGTGGCGATGACGGTGATGACGATGATGAGGGCAGCAACGGCCCCTAGATAGGATCTTAGCATAGGGCCAGTAGTAGTAGACGGGGCAATGTATCCCCTAGCAACTCCTTTTGAGAGCAGTTCCGGCTCTTTGTGTAAGAAATCTGGCTATCAATGAAGAATTTCCCTTAATTTGATCTTGCCGATTCCTTGTATGCCAATTTAGCCGATTTTTCCTCATCCTGGCTCTGCCGATCGTTAGCTTAATCGATGTTCAATGAGCCGATGGCAACACATAAGTCCTTCATTATAACCTGCGGGGCGGTCCAAATCAGTCATCCCTTCAAACGGTAGTTGCGAACCTAACTTGAATTCAGATCCCCCAACTTCCAA
This sequence comes from Lolium rigidum, assembly GCF_022539505.1. Classification (NCBI taxonomy): domain Eukaryota; kingdom Viridiplantae; phylum Streptophyta; class Magnoliopsida; order Poales; family Poaceae; genus Lolium; species Lolium rigidum. Next base: position 235,658,294 of record NC_061509.1, read on the forward strand.
CTGAATGCATCCGAACCGCAGTCACCGAGCGTAGTGCTGGATTTAATGGCAAACTCCTGAAAAAATGCCTCGCTCTCATCATTAACTTTAGGTTTCGTACACTTTTCTCGCCGAATCTCCCTCTTCCAGCTCCTCTTCTGTCTTCGTGAAAGCTTCGGGACGGTTGCTGAATCAACTCGAACGTCGAAGCTGCCACTTCTGCAGGACAGATACCATTTGTCCATAAATTCCCTGGTGATATTCTGCAGTGACGTTTTATAATCCTGCTCTGTCTTTTAACATCAACCATCTCGTAAAATAAAATGGAGATGCAGAGTCAGCCGATTCCAGCAAAAATCGGCTCCCTATAGCAAAGGATCCTTCAGGGCAAGCTGCCCCCCGAGCTTCAGTCGGGGCGAGAATAGCAGTGAGCCGACCACGTCGGTCATCCTCGGTTTCCAACTCGTAATGCAGCATCAGCCGATTCCAACAAAAATCGGTTCTTTAGAGCGAAGAAATTTCAGGGCGAGCTGCCCCCCGAGCCTGATCGAAGTTGCAACGCAGAGTCAGCCGATTCCAACAAAATCGGCTTCTGAGAGCAGAGAACCTTCAGTGTGAGCTGCCCCCCGAGCTCCTTTAGACCAGATCGGCTCATCATCCTTGGCAGGCTGAAGCAACTTCCGGCGAGGACGTCCTTGCATTTCTGATGCCCTCCAAACTCTGGACATAACCCCCTGGAAGTGGTAGTTACCAAGTCACCACCTCGGCCAAAACGTTACAGCCGATTGCTTCGTCATCGGTGGTTCTCCTGGTTTTAGAAGAGATATACTCCCTTCGTTAGGTTCATCCCTACCCTGACTTGCACGTTTATGCTGCTCCCGTCGTTAGTCAGGGTGACGATCCTTCATCTTGCAGTCCTGGTCCTAGAAGATGCCATGTTTATGTTGTTAGCACCACTGAACTCGAAGACTCGCCAATGGGAGTTAGGGGTCCTTGAAGAGAAGATCCCCATTGATCCTTAAGTCGATGCCTGCACATCGGCTGTGCTTAAATTTTTTTGAATTTTCGGCCGATTTATGTATCGGCCCCCATACTCCAATACCCATCATCAAAGGATGAGACTGCATATCCCCGTGTTTTATCCTTCTATGTGCCCCCCGAGCCGATTCTGTCAAGAGAATTGATGGTATCGGCTCTGTTGGATCACGTGTTGAACCCAGGCAGAATGGATGGTGAGGATAATTTCGGCCGATTGCTGGAATCGGCCTCCACGTTGTTTGCTCGATGAAGGTTTTGTAATGTTCCTTCATGGACTTTTTTGGGGCCGATCACAAAGATCAGCCTCGCCACGTTTGTTCATCGACGTTTGCTTTGTTACACAGTCAGTGCTCGTGGATAAAACCAGCCTAACCCCGTTTTTTGTCACGTCGATGCGCTCGCAGCCGTCCAAATTGATGCCCGAGAGTGGCTCTTGGCCCGATGTCTCCCAAACGTCCATGCCGGCCGTTGAAACTTCGACCGAATCATCCGCGTGGACGACTTCTACTTCATCTCCATCCCACTCGTATCGTGCATTGGTGCATCGTGGATGGAATGCAACAGTTGGCGTGGATCCAATCTCTCCCTAGTAGGACAGCGTAGGTACTCTTGTTGTCGACAATAAATAACGTCGTAGGGACAGTTTTCCTTCCTACGGTCAGATCCACATTCAGAACACCTTGTGCGTCAGATGCTTGGCCGTTGAAATCGCTCAGTGTTATGTTGGTCTTGATCAGATCCGAGCTGGAGCGTCCCAACCGACGTAGCATGGAGTATGGCATAATGTTGACTGCCGCTCCGGTGTCCACCAACATCTTGTTAACAGGCTGCCCATTGATGTAACCTCGCAAGTACGGTGGCTTTCGGATGCTCGTAACTTCTTTCTTTCGGCTTCTCAAAGATGACCGGCCGTGGGCCGCAGCCTAATTGCGCCACAGAGTGCTTCATATAATCTTGGAGCGCTAAACTCCGTTGGAAGAATAAAGACCATATTTGTGCCAGCCGATGTATCATCATCGGCTTTCCTCTGCTTGGGGCGCCACTCTTTTCTTTGTGGCCGACCTTCTTCGTCCAGGGTTCGTCGAATTTTGGCGGCCAGATCAGGCCGTGCCTTCCTTAGCGTGTGCAGGTACAATCTTTCAGCTTCTTCCAACCCACGCAGACGCTGAACCCTTCGCTTCGGGAACGGCTGAGCCCATCAGGGCACCACCGGGCCGATGATATTTGTCTTCTTCATCATCGTCCTCTAGTTCCTCGAGATCTTCCACCCGAGTGGACTCAGCATGCTTGTTCCGAGGCGGGAGAGGCCCTAGACGCTCGAACACGGACACGTTAGCGGCATCCTTCTTCCTTTGTTTGCATTCTCGGGCAGTTCTCGATTGTTGGCAATCGGCTCATTCCCGAGTCCCAAGCAATGTTTGAAGAACGGACAGTCCCAGTGCCGACCCATGTCATCCTGCCCCCTCGGCCTTCCTTCAGCGTGACGACTGTACCCGCCGTTGTTCCTATTCTGCTGACGGTACCTCCTGTCCTCTGCATCGGACCGACAATTTCTCTCATCATTTACGTCGTAGTGCCGACGTCGGTCGTACTGCTGCTCATATTTGTTGAGGAGATGCTCGGAGAGTGGACGTTGATACCGCACGCTTCTCACTTCCTCCTCCGTCGTGTACCGTCTCGTCATCATTTCGGGGCCGGTCGCGTGGATCGGCCTCCTCTTTGTCCTCGCCACGGAGTGGCTGCTTTCTCGCTTCGTCTTTGCCATGGCGGCTCGCAAGCCCTGCCATGTTGACACCAAAGGAGAACTTTGGCTGGCCTATGGAGTGGCTGAGATCCACCATGTTGACGCCAGGCGACGGACGTGAGTCTCTACCGAGCTTGATATCGTGCGGCTGGGTCTTCTCAGAGGAGCCGATGAGGTCGGCTTCGAGGGTTGCCTTGATCTCGTCATGTTTCTTTTTGAGCTCCTCGGGCAGATCCTCGCACTTCAGCGACCTGGTGCGTTCTTCTGACGGGGCGGACAGGTCCACTCCATCGAGCGCGCCTCCAGGTGTGAAACCCTTCCACCTGACGCCATGGGAGCGGGTTCGGTGGAAAGAGCCGATGAGTTCGGCTTCGAGGACCGCCTTGATTTCGTCATGCTTCTTCTTGAGCTCATCGGGCGGATCCTCGTACTTGACCGGAGTGCCTTCCGCCATCTCGGATGTAGATGGCGATGTTGTGGATGGCGAAGGTTGTCCCACCGGCGTGCCGAATGTGTTGACGTCGAAACCCCCCGGCGGCGCGAGATGGTCAACACGGTAGAGCCGGGAACAACTAGGGCTGCGGCTGGCCCCGGTCCCTCGGAGCGACGGCCCGCAAAGCCTCCTGGTCGCACGTCCGATGTTTATCACAGGGCGTGCCACCCGACCTATACCCGGTCGGGAAGGTGTGGATGATGCCTCGCTTAGTTTCCTCGCAGGGCACACACGTAAACATTAAATACGAGCCTCGATCGGCTCTCGAGTTATCCCGTGAATCGGCTCAAAGAGCCGATCCACCCATGATCCGGACGAGGTGTCCGAATATATGGTGGTCCTGCTTGATCAAGGTAAAGCTAATGAGATCTACGACGATTTAGGGTTTTCACCGCATAATCGGATCATCCTACTCACGATTGGGCCTCGCGCTCGCGCACGGTGACCGTAAGCCGATCCTAGACAGTGGCCTAAAAACCAACACGAGGTTGATCCCCGGAACATCCTTTCTAGGGCTAGCAAACGCCACCCTACACGCCGCCGGATCCTCCAACCCTTTGTAAGGCCTAACTATTGCAGATGTTAAACTAATCCTTGATGAAACAAGGAGCAACCGTAACGGATCGGATCTACTAAACTATGATCAAGCGGGTGCCGCCCCTACACCTAAGATAGGTGCAAGGGCGGCTAGACATGCAAGGGTTGCACTACGAAAGCATGTAATATGAAGAACGAGTGCTAACCCTAACATATCTAAGATAACTACGTTGCTCGCCATCAAAAAGGCTTCGATACGAGCAACGCATGAACAACGTGGGCAGGCTTGTCTGCCTAGATCGCAAGATGCGATCTAGGCAGCATGGTGCTTACCGGTAGAAACCCTCGAGACGAAGGAGTTGGCGATGCGCCGAGATTTGTTTGTGGTTGAACGTTGGTTGTTGTTTATTCCATAAACCCTAGATACATATTTATAGTCCAGGCGGACTTTCTAATGTGGGCGTGCACCAAACCGTGCACGAGTAAGATTCTAACTTCTAAACTAAGATGCGATCTAATATATTACAGATACACAGGCAATTAAGCCCAACTTGGTATAAAAGGCCGATTCACGTATTTCTTCCATGTATATATCTTCAAGTCCATCTTGATCGCGGCCCACCTCTGACTCGGTCAAATTCTGGTGATAACACAATGTCCAGGATGTGTGGCCACATGGTCCTCATTTTTCTTTAGAATCTGTGGTACGTCAGTATCATACAATGTGCATTATTTTTTGTCATCACTGAGACAACTCTGATGCTCGATCGACCGATCCGAGTTGATCAATCGACCGATCTAATTAACATGTTTGAACAAACGATCGAATAATTCATAGTATTTATTGAATGATACTCCCTCCGTGCCAAAAATAAGGCGTCTAAGGATTAGTTAAAAGTCAATGTTTTTAAAGTTTGACCAAGTTTACACACAAAAATATAAATATTTACAATACTAAATCATTATCAATAGAGTCACCCTAAAGTATAATTTCTTAATATGTCAATTTGATATTGTAGATGTAAATATTTTTTAAAATATTTGGTCAAAGTTTGTAAGGTTTGACTTTTGACCAATCCTTAGACGCCTTACATTTTGGGACGGAGGGAGTATATCGTAAAAGGTGCCCGTTTTACACCATCTTTTTTAACAAAACACGGTACAATATAAATGCTCACTAAATGCATACTCGCTCCTACGAACGCACAAATGCACATGCAATCTCTATGAACACCTTCGAGATACTTTGTCTGGAGAAACCGATTTGTCGAGAACACACGTCGAAACGTGGCCCCAACCGAACAGATATTTCTCTTTATTAATGAAACACCCACGCATGAAACATGGTTTTTTTAGGGAGAATGTCACTCGCGCTCCAAAACATGTGGTTGATTCTTGTCACTAACCTCTTAAAAGCTGCAGTGGTATGAAAGCTTTGTTTTTTTTAAGGATTTTTAGTAGCATAAGTGTTGAGATTTGTATGTCCTACGAATTTTAAAGGGAAAATGCATGCACGTGCAAAAATTAGGAAAAGAAACCTAGAGTCATATAGGTTGTCACCGTATGTTTGCGAATGAAAGAAAAGTTAGAAAATTTAAAGTAGCACGGCAAGAGGAGCCTAATCAATGGGTCTCTTTTGGCCTTTTTCTTTTTTGCCGATTGTGTCGACCTAACCGGGATTGCCGGACACGCGTTGATGAACTACTGCAGAGGAGAAAGGACGGATCACCCGCCGATCTTTTACGTAACTATGCCGTAAAGGATATAAAGATTGACCGGTACAAAAACCATCTCCATCAATCTACGCTCGTTAAGGAGAGGGTTCCTTAGAGAATAAAAAGGGGAGCGAACGAAAAAGATGTGTGGCTGAACCGATCTATGCTTGTCTTACCGATTAGAATTAGGAAAGGGATGCTGATTTTGCTACCTAGTGCTACGGATTGGATTTTGGTCGTGACCTAACTAATCCGGATAAGAACTCCTCATGGAGCCGGTCACGCTGACCTTACTTTTTATGTTCGGGGTGAGTTGTATACACGTTTGACGTACCATCACCAACCACCGCGGCCTATTTTAAATTTAATAGTAAAGATAGTTTATATGACAAGATTATGGGGGGATTGTTAGTAGTAATCTTATCAATGTGGTTGGCTAGTAAAGGAGCTAGCTTAGTCATGAAGTATCCAAGGTATGTAGAGAGAACTGTAGAATGGGGAATGTTCTAGAGTAAGATATTTACGAGTAGTATGAAATATCTAGAGTTTGTAGAGTATTCTAGAAGTATGGTATAGGGTTTGGATTCTGGCACATGGCAACAATCTGAAGGGTCATGTACAAAAGTTTAAATAGAGTATCACCCGTCCCATGTAAGTAAGCTTTGTACCACCGAGATATCCAATAAAGCTTCCTAGTAGTAGTAGCCCTGTGTGTAAGTGTATGTGAGGCACAAGCTTCCTAGTATTATAAGCCCTGTGTGTGAAGCACATCAAGACAGAGAGCTCAAGGAGTGGCATGGGCAAATGCGCAGGATCCCGCCATCTGCCACGCGCATTGAGAGCGGGGCGGAGCTGGATCTATGGGACTTCTCTCGTCGATGCTTTTTTAGACGGACGAATCAGTATATAGACACATTCTAGTTGACCAAGACATGCTTGAACCTTCTATGGTAACAGACCAAAACGTGTAGGGGGAGGGGGTCTGGTTACCTCGACGGCAGCTTCGTGTAGTCATACTCGGCATCCTTGCGGGTCACGTCGACGACGGGCGGGGTCCTGCGGTTGCGGTGGGTGTCGGCGTCGAGGAAGCAGATCTGGGGCGGTCGATGATGGGTTCGGGGAAGCAGATCTGAAACGAGGGAGTCGGTGAAGCAGATCAGGTGCAGAGGCACGGCGTCGTTGGTGAAGCGGATCAGGTACGGCAGACGAGGGAGTCGGTGAACGCAGATAGTGCAGGGCACGGCGGCGGTGGTGAAGCGGATCTGGTGCTGCGGATGTAGGAGCCGGTGAAGCAGCATCCGATGCAAGCACACGGCGGCGTTGGTGAAGCTGGATCTCGGTGCCGCGGACGAGGGAGTCGGTGGCCTCGTGTAGGTGAGGTGGTATGCCGGCTAAGTACGGCTGGGATATTCCGGTGCGGTGGTCCGCAGGTGAGAGATGATGGGCCTGGAGTATTGCGACAGATTTTTTGCGGAAATGGGGAAGACGAATGGAAGGCGGTAGACTATATATATCAGAGGGGATGTGTAAATTACGAACGAGACCCCAACCAACGCCGGCTTCACTTGTCTCTGCCTTTGCGTCATTGGTAATAGGGGTCGAAAGGGAATTCGAAATATGTGTATGGAGGCGGGAGTTTTGGCGCTCAACTCGTATTTTGAATCTCCCTGGTGTATAAGCAAGACAAGATACTAGATATTGAATCATAGACCAGGGAAGACAAGTACGAGAGTACAAAAATACCGTAATGTCTACATTGCATGATGCCGATCTACCTTGCGTTAGTGTTTGTACTTTGTAGTGGTAGCTAAGTGGTGCAAAGAAGACATATTTGTAATTTCTACAACTAAGATATGTCTATATACATCCGTATTAGACAAAACTAAGACACCTCCTTTTAGACGAAGGTAATATTAATTTTGAATCTCTTTGTACTAATGTTGATGATTTTTAATAGATCTTCAGAGTTTCGTAGAAAAAAACTAGGCTCCTCTCGAGAAACAAATAAGCATACAATTAATTAAGTACGTGGGCGGTTATTATTATTTTAACAGGGAAACTGCATTCGTGCCCTATGGCCCGTTGATGTCTACGGGAGCTTCTATTCTTGTAGACAGTGTTGGGCCTCCAAGAGCAGAGGTTTGTAGAACAGCAGCAAGTTTCCCTTAAGTGGATACCCAAGGTTTATCGAACTCGTGGAGGAAGAGGTCAAAGATATCCCTCTCATGCAACCCCGCAACCACAAAGCAAGAAGTCTCTTGTGTCCCCAACACACCTAATAGGTGCACTAGTTCGGCGAAGAGATAGTGAAATACATGTGGTATGAATAAGTAGTAGCAACGGCACTGTAACGAGTGCTTTGCCCATGACAAGAACAAGCAAGTAGTAACGCAGCAAGAGTAACGTAGCAAAGTAGTAACGCAAGAAAGCAAGAAACAAGCAGCAATAGCAGCATTTAGGAACAAGGCCTAGGGATTACACTTTCACTAGTGGACACTCTCAACATTGATCACATATCGAATAGATAAATGCATACTCTACACTTTTGTTGGATGATGAACACATTGCGTAGGATTACACGAACCCTCAATGCCGGAGTTAACAAGCTCCACAATAATGCTCATATTTTAGTAACCTTTAGTGTAAGATAGATCAAAAGACTAAACCAAGTACTAGCATAGCATGCACCCCGTCACCTTCATGCATATGTAGGAGGAATAGATCACATCAATATTATCATAGCAATAGTTAACTTCGCAATCTACAAGAGATCATGATCATAGCATAAACCAAGTACTAACACGGTGACACACACTCGTCACCTTTGCACACGTGCAGGAGGAATAAACTACTTTAATAACAAATCACTAGAGTAGCACATAGATAAATTGTGATACAAAACATGTTGCAATCATAAAGAGATATAAATAAGCACTTCACTACGCCATTCAACAGTGAATAAGTATTCTGTGAAATATGGCCTAAGAGACCCACACGGTGCACACACCGTCACCTTTACACACGTGGGACAAGGAGTCTCCGGAGATCACATAAGTAAAACTCACTTGACTAGCATGGTGACATCTAGATTACAAGCATCATCATATGAATCTCAATCATGTAAGGCAGCTCATGAGATTATTGTATTGAAGCACATAGGAGAGAGATGAACCACATAGCTACCGGTACAGCCCCGAGCCTCGATGGAGAACTACTCCCTCCTCATGGGAGCAGTGAGCGGTGATGAAGATGGCAATGGAGATGGCAGCGGTGTCGATGGAGAAGCCTTCCGGGGCACTTCCCCGCTCCGACAGGTGCCGGAACGGAGACTCCCGTCCCCCGCATCTTGGTTTCGCGATGGCGGCGGCTCGGGAAGGTTTCTGTGGTTTTCGTCGAACGCCCCGAGGTTTTTAGGTCGTGGGCTTTATATAGGCGGAGAGGCGGCGCAGAGGGCTTCGGGGGCCCACACCCTAGGGGGCGCCCCCCTTGGCCGCGCCGGGTGTGGTGTGGTGGCCCCGCCCCCTTCTCTCGGCGGTTCTCGTGTGTTCCGGATGCTTCCGGTAAAATAGGAACCCGGGCGTTGATTTCGTCCGATTCCGAGAATATTTCGTTACTAGGATTTCGAAACCAAAAACAGCAGAAAACATGAACCGGCACTTCGGCATCTTGTTAATAGGTTAGTTCCGTAAAATGCACGAATATGACATAAAGTGTGCATATAACATATAGATAACATCAATAATGTGGCATGGAACACAAGAAACTATCGATACGTTGGAGACGTATCAGCATCCCCAAGCTTAGTTCTCGCTCGTCCCGAGCAGTAAAACGATAACAAAGATAATTTCTGGAGTGACATGCCATCATAAACTTGATCATACTATTTGTAAAGCATATGTAGTGAATGCAGCGATCAAAACAATGTATATGACATGGGTAAACAACTGAATCATAAAGCAAAGACTTTTCATGAATAGCACTTCAAGACAAGCATCAATAAGTCTTGCATAAGAGTTAACTCATAAAGTAATAATTCAAAGTAAAGGTATTGAAGCAACACAAAGGAAGATGAAGTTTCAGCGGTTGCTTTCAACTTATAACATGTATATCTCATGGATAATTGTCAATGCAAAGCAATATAACAAATGCAATATGCAAATATGTAAGAATCAATGCACAGTTCACACAAGTGTTTGCTTCTTGAGATGGAGAGAAATAGGTGAACCGACTCAACAATGAAAGTAAAAGAATGGTCCTCCATAGAGGAAAAGCATCGATTGCTATATTTGTGCTAGAGCTTTGATTTTGAAAACATAAAGAGAGCATAATAATAAAGTTTTGAGAGGTGTATGTTGTTGTCAACGAATGGTAGCGGGTACTCTAACCCCTTGCCGTACAAACCTTCAAAGAGCGGCTCCCATTTTATTTTATTTTTGGATGGCACTCCTTCCAACCTTTCTTTCACAAACCATGGCTAACCGAACCTCGGTGCCTCGCCAACAATCTCATACCATGAAGGAGTGCCTTTTTATTTTAGTTTTATTATGATGACACTCCTCCCAACCTTTGCTTACACAAGCCATGGCTAACCGAATCCTTCGGGTGCCGTCCAACAATCACATACCATGGAGGAGTGTCTATTTTTGTTAATTAATTTGGGACTCGGGAATCCCATTGCCAGCTCTTTTGCAAAATTATTGGATAAGCGGATGAAGCCACTAGTCCATTGGTGAAAGTTGCCCAACAAGATTGAAAGATAAACACCACATACTTCCTCATGAGCTATAAAACATTGACACAAATCAGAGGTGATAAATTTTGAATTGTTTAAAGGTAGCACTCAAGCAATTTACTTTGGAATGGAAGGAAATACCATGTAGTAGGTAGGTATGGTGGACACAAATGGCATAGTGGTTGGCTCAAGTATTTGGATGCATGAGAAGTATTCCCTCTCGATACAAGGTTTAGGCTAGCAAGGCTTATTTGAAACAAACACAAGGATGAACTCGGTGCAGCAAAACTCACATAAAAGACATATTGAAAACATTATAAGACTCTACACCGTCTTCCTTGTTGTTCAAAACTCAATACTAGAAATTATTTAGACTTTAGAGAGACCAATTATGCAAACCAAATTTTAGCATGCTCTATGTATTCTTCACTAATAGGTGCAAAGTATATGATGCAAGAGCTTAAACATGAGCACAACAATTGCCAAGTATCACATTACCCAAGACATTATAGCAATTACTACATGTATCATTTTCCAATTCCAACCATATAACAATTTAACGAAGAGGAAACTTCGCCATGAATATTATGAGCTAAGAACACATGTGTTCATATGAACCAGCGGAGCGTGTCTCTCTCCCACACAAGCATGATGTAATCCAATTTATTCAAACACAAACAAAAATAGAAACAAACAAACAGTCGCTCCAAGTAAAGTACATAAGATGTGACCGAATAAAAATATAGTTTCAAGAGAAGGAACTCGATAATGTTGTCGATGAAGAAGGGGATGCCTTGGGCATCCCCAAGCTTAGACGCTTGAGTCTTCTTAATATATGCAGGGGTGAACCACCGGGGCATCCCCAAGCTTAGAGCTTTCACTCTCCTTGATCATAGTATATCATCCTCCTCTCTTGACCCTTGAAAACTTCCTCCACACCAAACTTTAAGCAAACTCATTAGAGGGTTAGTGCATAATCAAAAACTCACATGTTCAGAGGTGACACTATCATTCTTAACACTTCTGGACATTGCTCAAAGCTACTGGAAGGTAATGGAACAAAGAAATCCACCCAACACAAACGAAAGAAGCAATGCGAAATAAAAGGCAGAATCTGTCAAAACAGTAACAGTCCGTAAAGACGAATTTTAAAATGGCACCAGACTTGCTCAAATGGAAAAACTCAAAACTAATGAAAGTTGCGCACATATCTGAGGATCACTCACGTAAATTGGCATAATTTTCTGAGTTACCTACAGAGAATTAGACCCAGATTCGTGACAGACAGCAATGCTGTTTCTGCGCAGCAATCCAAATCTAGCATCAACTTTACCATAGAGACTTTACTTGGCACAACAAAACACAAAACTAAGATAAGGAGAGGTTGCTACAGTAGTAAACAACTTCTAAGACACAAATATAAAACAAAGTACTGTAGCAAAATAACACATGGGTTATCTCCCAAGAAGTTCTTTCTTTTTAGCCATTAAGATGGGCTCAGCAGGTTTAATGATGCACTCGCAAGAAATAGTATTTGAAGCAAAAGAGAGCATCAAGAGGCAAATTCAAAACACATTTAAGTCTAACATGCTTCCTATGCATAGGAATCTTGTAAATAAACAAGTTCATGAAGAGCAAAGTAACAAGCATAGGAAGATAAAACAAGTGTAGCTTCAAAAATTTCAGCACATAGAGAGGCATTTTAGTAACATGAAAATTTCTACAACCATATTTTCCTCTCTCATAATAACTTTCAGTAGCATCATGAGCAAACTCAACAATATAACTATCACATAAAGCATTCTTATCATGAGTCTCATGCATAAAATTATTACTCTCCACATAAGCATAATCAAATTTATTAGTTGTAGTGGGAGCAAATTCAACAAAGTAGCTATCATTATTATTCTCATCAAGTGTAGGAGGCATAGTATAATCACAACAAAATTTACTCTCCATAGTAGGTTGTATCAAAGGACCACTATCATAATTAGGAGGCAAAGTATCATCAAAGAAAATTTTCTCCTCAATGCTTGGGGGACTAAAAAGATCATGAAAACCAGCTTCCCCAAGCTTAGAACTTTCTATATCATTATCAACAATGGTGTTCAAAGCGTTCATACTAATATTACTACCAAAGCATGCAAATAAGATTCCATAGGTTTTTTAATTTTCGCATCAAACAATCCATGTTTTAAATCAGGAAATAGAATAAGAAGCTCACTCTTGTACATTATGCCAAACTAGTGTAAACAAGAAACAACAAGATGCAATTGCAGGATCTAAAGGAAATAGCTTCGAGCACACACACAACGGCGCCGTAAAAATACTTTACCCGAGATCGTAGTATGAGAGCCTTTTACCTTTCCTCCCCGGCAACGGCGCCGTAAAAGTGCTTGATGTCTACGGGAGCTTCTATTCTTGTAGACAGTGTTGGGCCTCCAAGAGCAGAGGTTTGTAGAACAGCGAAGAAGTTTCCCTTAAGTGGATACCCAAGGTTTATCGAACTCGGGGAGGAAGAGGTCAAAGATATCCCTCTCATGCAACCCTGCAACCACAAAGCAAGAAGTCTCTTGTGTCCCCAACACACCTAATAGGTGCACTAGTTCGGCGAAGAGATAGTGAAATACAGTGTGGTATGAATAAGTAGTAGCAACGGCACTGTAACAGTTGCTTTGCCCAGGACAAGTAAACAAGCAAGTAGTAACGCAGCAGTAGTAACGCAAGAAAGCAAGTAAACAAGCAGCAATAGCAAGTATTTAGGAACAAGGCCTAGGGATTACACTTTCACTAGTGGACACTCTCAACATTGATCACATATCGAATAGATAAATGCATACTCTACACTTTTGTTGGATGATGAACACATTGCGTAGGATTACACGAACCCTCAATGCCGGAGTTAACAAGCTCCACAATAATGCTCATATTTTAGTAACCTTTAGTGTAAGATAGATCAAAAGACTAAACCAAGTACTAGCATAGCATGCACACCGTCACCTTCATGCATATGTAGGAGGAATAGATCACATCAATATTATCATAGCAATAGTTCACTTCGCAATCTACAAGAGATCATGATCATAGCATAAACCAAGTACTAACACGGTACACACACTGTCACCTTTGCACACGTGCAGGAGGAATAAACTACTTTAATAACAAATCACTAGAGTAGCACATAGATAAATTGTGATACAAAACATGTTGCAATCATAAAGAGATATAAATAAGCACTTCACTACGCCATTCAACAGAGTGAATAAGTATTCCGTGAAATATGGCCTAAGAGACCCACACGGTGCACACACCTGTCACCTTTACACACGTGGGACAAGGAGTCTCCGGAGATCACATAAGTAAAACTCACTTGACTAGCATGGTGACATCTAGATTACAAGCATCATCATATGAATCTCAATCATGTAAGGCAGCTCATGAGATTATTGTATTGAAGCACATAGGAGAGAGATGAACCACATAGCTACCGGTACAGCCCCGAGCCTCGATGGAGAACTACTCCCTCCTCATGGGAGCAAGCAGCGGTGATGAAGATGGCAATGGAGATGGCAGCGGTGTCGATGGAGAAGCCTTCCGGGGCACTTCCCCGCTCCGGCAGGTGCCGGAACGGAGACTCCTGTCCCCCGGATCTTGGCTTCGCGATGGCGGCGGCTCCGGGAAGGTTTCCGTGGTTTCGTCGAACGCCCCGAGGTTTTTAGGTCGGGGGCTTTATATAGGCGGAGAGGCGGCGCAGAGGGCTTCGGGGGCCCACACCCTAGGGGCGCGCCCCCTTGGCCGCGCCGGGGTGTGGTGTGGTGGCCCCGCCCCCTTCTCTCGGCGGTTCTCGTGTGTTCTGGATGCTTCCGGTAAAATAGGAACCCGGGCGTTGATTTCGTCCGATTCCGAGAATATTTCGTTACTAGGATTTCTGAAACCAAAAACAGCAGAAAACAGGAACTGGCACTTCGGCATCTTGTTAATAGGTTAGTTCCAGAAAATGCACGAATATGACATAAAGTGTGCATATAACATATAGATAACATCAATAATGTGGCATGGAACACAAGAAATTATCGATACGTTGGAGACGTATCACCCGTCATGCTCAAAACCGTCCAAATGC